>NW_019384836.1:141616-150640 GCF_000671375.1 Centruroides sculpturatus
TTAAAAAAATAACTGTAGTAAGAAAAACAAATGAAAAATGCGAACTAATGTAACGTCGTATGGTGAGTTTTTGTTCGTATCGTGGAGCAAAAATATGTTCGAATTTCATGTCGTATCCTGAAAATTTCGTATGCTGGGGCGTTCGTATTCTGAGCAACCACTGTAAATTTAAAAAATAAGATCAAAAATTGCAGCCCGGCATCGTGACAATGTCACAATAAATAATTATTCGTTAGAATATTAATCTTATATTTAAAAGAGAAAAATAAATCGACACAAAACGGCGTTAATTAAAGAATTTTTAATTCTTTCCAAGCTCTTTCGACATTTCTATAATTATCGCCTTCAGGTAATAACTCAATTCAAATGCTTTTTAAAACAAATTTAAAGTACAGAACCGAAACGGTATTAAACGAACGAAATACAGAACTTAGAACATAAAATTTAAAAACATTTTCAAAAATATCACGCAGTGTCTACGCGTGTGCGCTTTCAGTTGTGGAAACAAACACATAAAAACGTGTAGGGAAAGTGGAGATAAGTGGTTAGTTATTATTATGTATTCGCTTGTACAAATTGATCTAAATGTCTGGCAACTCGAGGATGGGGGAGTTCCACGTGGACAATAACGTAATGAAGAGTGACTCCACTAAGTTCCTTTCACCGTAGCTCCTCAGTAATACAGAGCAATCCCAAAGCGGAATGTGGCGATACTGTAAGACATTTTGGACAATTTGGTGTCATACCGTCCCACCGCCAGAGAATGTTGATGTTCAGCAAATCGACAAGACAGCACCCCTATGTAGTAAGGGCTACCACCAGAATCTAATATTTCTATTGTAGAAATAAAAGTAAGCGTAGAGAAATATATACAACGAGATTTAATTTATTTTATAAAACATTTATTACCGCTTTGAGACTCTTACTAATGTCAACTCATTAAGTGGGGTTAATAAGGCAGAAATTAGTGAAAATTTTTATCGGCATTACGAACGAATATAAACAACTAAGAAATGTTTTTTGAAAAATTTCTAAAAATCCAAGATGAAATATATTTTAAAAAATTACACTAAATACAATTAAAAATTTGATGTCTTCGCACATCCTTTACAACCATAGGAACATAATTACATATAGCAGGATATACTTTTCTTTCTAGACTTTTACCTGCTTACTAATAAGTAAATTCAAAGTTTTTTTTTTTTTTAAATAAGAAATGTAGTGACATAAAAACTGATTAATTATAAGAATAATTAACATTACATCGTTCAATAATGTTTCTGTTACTTTTTCGCTTTACGACTTAAACTAAACGTAACTCCTCCTAGGCCTCCTACAACTCGGTACCTTTACAACGCGTTTTCGCTCCAACGCGGTTGGAAAAATGCGGAAATTTTTTCACAACACGGTACTTTTACAGTACGGTTTACGGTATTTAGAAACGAATTATTATTACCTAACAGAAAAATCGCAACGGATCACGTGATACGAGCCGCAGTTCGGCATACTGAGCTAAAAGTCTTTGAAAACAGCTGTTTGTGGACGTTGGCATGTTATTCCCTTGAAAGTTTCAGGGAAAGACTGGTTTCTAGACAGATGTGCATCTGTTACTGTAAATACTCAAATATATCACTAAATTTTCCGTCATTTATATTCTTTCAATAAGTGGAGACCGCAAAAATGGTCCAAAATACAGTATAAACTTCTATTGGGTGTACATTTTTAACAACATAGTGAAAGGAAGTTATTTTTTGCGATTTTTACTGTCCACAAAACTCATCGAAAAAATTTTCGCCATAACAATGTCCAATGAAAAGAAAGAACCGCCGTTAAAAAGGAAATTTATAACTCTTCAAAGATAGAAATTTTGGATCGAATTAAATATCAAGCGCGGATAGCTGATATCGGTTGGCATTTTAATTTAAATGAGTCGACGATTTGGTCGGGAGAAAAGATCAGAAATTTGGTCCCATCAGGATCATCAATTCTTACGAAAAATGCTGCTCGTCCAAGAGCATCTATAATGGAAAAAATGGAATAAGGGCTAATATGGGAAGAAGATATAAACAAGAAACGGTTACCTTTAAATAAAACTGCACTTGAACACAAAGCCTTAAAAATATTTGATTATTTAAAACAAATGTGACAGTCGTCAGCTGATGAAACCAGTGTTAAATTCGTGGCTAGCAATGGCTGGTTTGAAAAATTCAAAAAACGCCATTCAAACGACAAGTTTTTCTCTTTTTAGAACCGAATCCCAGTTTTTGTATTAAGTTGGTGTCTCCTATAACGCGATTTCCCACAACGCGGTATTTTCAAGGAACGTATCTACTGCGTTGTAGGAGTCCTACCTGTACGCGATTTTGGTGTGAGAATTTGAGCTTTTTGAATAAAACTTTATTCTTTTACAGTCAGAAAATGTGTTTAATAACTTGCTTGTTAGAGTGCATGTATGAGACTATGTTAAGTTCCCGTGAAATTGTATAGAGGTCATTTTCCTTTTATTTCACTAAAAATCTTTCTTTTTTTATGCCACGAATGCTTCATTTTCATATAATTTAAATATAGTGTTAAAATTTGTACAAACATTGCTATGAATAAAATTACAAAAGGATGTTGCATAAAAAGGAAATAATCTTAAAAACAATATCGAAAGTTTTATCACACGATAAGAACTTCGATTTATCGATTGTTCAAATGAAAAGTTAAAAAATATAAGGATGACAATGTAATATATGGAGAATCATTATCAAAGGGTCGGGTGTTACATTATGAAGATAACTCTGCAGCACTTTACAATTCGCGTTATTCTCCAGTATTAAAAATAGTTTCTGTTTATCGTAAAGGAACCAAATTCGGTAACCTAATAACATCAAATTCCGCATTTAATTAATAATGTCTAGCTCACAATTTTCCCGAAATCATTATCTACTTCGTTAGTTGCGCCCGCATCTATTTCATTACACGTTTGTAATGTTACCAATACACAATGCAAAACATTACATTTAACCTTTACGTCATAATTCTTCGTTCTCTTACTTTCTTATTTGTATATTTAATATGGGATAGCTAGAGACTGTACAGTACATAGTACACCTACGAAATTTGGCATAACGGTTTTACCAATCTAGCGGATGTTCGAAAAAATCTGTAAAGGAATGTAGTGATAGACGTGATATCGTTGTCACACGATAAATTTTGCTTTGTGACGACAGCAGAAGCTTTCAGTAGCGTAGTAATGACGTTACGGAAATTTCCTAGAAAGACGTACTTCTCAGGTTTAAACAAAGGGATAATGTAAGTTCTAAGATCGAACATTTTCTATAGGGATCGAGTTGACCGTCTGTGTTGACTGGTCCCACGTCCCGAGTCTCTGATCACGAGCGTGTCTCTGACAGTTTTTACCACTCCCACACAATAGTCGCGACAGCGCGAGGATCCTGAATAACACAGTCAGTCGGCAAACCTCACATTAACATCGACGAAAATTCAACGCGAAGCGACATGCAACAGAGAAAAATTTCAACATGAGATAGGTTAATGTATATTATCGTACATAATCGGTTATCCGAAAAATAAGTTATCCGAACAACCTGAGTTTCCAATTGATTCGGATAAACGACGCTCTACTGTATTTTCAGAGGAGTCGGATGTCTCCATTACAGATAATATTTGATACAAAAAACAGATTTTCGATAATTAGAAAAAGATTCATTATGACAGAAACAATTCTTTGAGGGTATATGCAAATTAGATTAAACCTAAAAATTTGGTTTTAAGAAATAGAAAAATTTTTATAACTTAACAGATGTACTTTTATTTTTCCATGTTTTATGCCTTAATAAAATTAAAAATTATCAGTATTATCAGTACATCTTAATTTTTTAATTGTCACAGAGATCAAGAAAGAGCTATTACTTTACTTTCAAATCTTATGACTGTACAGTCGACCCCCCCCTATAACGCGGTAGAAACGTTCCGTTTTATAAAAATTTCGCGTTGTAGGAATCCTCAAATACATGAGCCAATCACAGCCTGACACGGGTGCAGTTTACAGACAAAGGCTGTTTGAAAGGTTTTCTTCCATAAAATTAATCGATTTTAGACAAACTTGACTCAACATTTCCAAAACACGAATAATATTTTTGGGAATAATCTGTATAAACTACGCTATAAACAAAAAATTGTAGGATTACTTACAGAGTGTGCACCGTTCGAAGTCTTCATTGCTTAAGCTTGTTTTCGTCGCGGAGCAGCGCATCAAACGGCGGGCGCATTTTCTGATAAGTTATTTTTCTGAGAAAAATTCGTTGAACTTTGGAGGCATCATTAATAGAAACAATTTTTATGGCCATTGAATAAGAAATGTTATTTTCACNCTTCATTGCTTAAGCTTGTTTTCGTCGCGGAGCAGCGCATCAAACGGCGGGCGCATTTTCTGATAAGTTATTTTTCTGAGAAAAATTCGTTGAACTTTGGAGGCATCATTAATAGAAACAATTTTTATGGCCATTGAATAAGAAATGTTATTTTCACAAGAAATATATAAAATTACAGTACTGTATTAGACTTACAGTGCCTAATTTATATACTATACAGACGATAGTAAACTCAACTTACCCGCCTAAACTTTCTATAGCGTGTAAGTAGTTCGGCTGCTCGTCCACTATTGGTCCATATTCGACCAATCCTGTATCGACATTAGTCGGCGATGACGTTTTACCACATTTTATGAGTCTTTTAGCGTCTTTATACGAATACGGTCTCAATTTTTTCGCCGCGATATATGAATCCGCATTATATGAGCCCGCGTTATAGCGGGGTCTACTGTATTTCTTTCTATAGGCATTATTATGTTTCACTCATGTTTCCAGAAGGTATCAGTTTTGAATTAATATTTAAAATAGTGTTTTGATATATGTCATTTAAAATGAGAAGAAGTCGGCTCTAGTTAGCATTTTTTGCAGTAAACACCAGCCTCTGCCACAACCTTTCAAGTCGAATTCCCACTATAATTATTGTTGAAATCAGACTAATCGATCTTCTGTCAGAAGTTATCATTTTACTAAGTGACGCATAAAAAAAAATTTTTTTCTGGCTCGTATTAGGGAATTCAATTACAGGTTACAGCGTCCAACCCTCTGAACCACCGTTATAAACACTGCTGTAGTGGGGAGGCAAATGACATGTTTGCATAGTTGGTGGGATATCAATGGGTGTAGGTTTAAGTTTAAAGAACGAATTATAAGCAGGAAATTACTATGTATTTATTACTAAACTAAATAACTTACGTATATTATAGAGGTTTTTGATAAAAATTAATTTATTCATAAAGAAAACACTAAATGATTGTTATATAAACAACACCACTACATTTCGATCTACTTTATAAACTCGGATATTATCAATTACTTTGTATTAACTAATTATATTATTTTATTTTAACAATCTTTATAAATACAAATAATGGTTGTAGATAAGTGAATATAGTTAATGATGATGGTTCGTTTCAAATAAATTATGCTTCGGGAATATTCATAATAAATACATTTAATGCACTTGAAGAATTTTTGAGATTCAGTCAGAATAATGTAAATGATATTTTATTTGCAGCAAAGTTCACTAAATTAATTTAAAAAGTTGAAAAAATAATAATAATTCCGAATCGAAGTAATTGGTTGCTAGCTGATTGTACTATATGAAATTATTTGTAATATATTTATCAATGCTCAGACTCTTTGCTTATTGTTATTTAACGTTTTTAATTATTAGTAATTTCTGATATTAATTCCTACTAAATCCGTTGTGACTGCAGGTTTGATCTGAAAGTGCAAAATTTTCAAAAAACACACATCTATATATATATAAAATGGACGTGTGTGTCCCTATATTTCACTTTTCACTCAAAACTACACATCTCACATGAATGGTGTTTGTATGTGGTAGTAGCCCCAAGTCTCCATTCGTGCACTATGGTGGTTGCATCTCAATAGCTATAAGGGTGAGGGAGATATGAGCTTGAAAGTGGTTGAAAGTGAAAGATTTTCTATTTCGATTTTAAAAATTTTCGAATTCGAATTTCTATTCGAATTAGTTCAATTATAGAACGATTGTAAACGTTCCAGAAAATTGATCAAATTGAAAATAGTTCGTTTGACTGGACGTAAAAATTCTCTAATTAATCTGGAAACGGGGACCTAATTTTTGCATTCTGTGAAAACGGGTAAAATTGGCTATAATTTAATTATCTTAATCTTCACTATCGTTACTTTTTGCCCACAAATAAAAACCCAGCGAAGCGGGTCCTTGCAGCTAGATTNTTATATGAATGTTTAACGAAATAATATACAGCTTATGTCCACCCTGAACTTCTATTCTAAATATTGGTGAAAGAATTTTTTAAATCAGATGAATAGTTCTCCGGAACTATTCATCTGATTTCACCTGCTTTTCATCTGATTTCAGCTTATTCATCTGATTTCATCTGATTTCAGCTTATTCATCTGATTTCATCTGATTTAACCTGCTGCAAACAAACTTACTTACTTACATATTTACTTACAAATATTATTTCTTTATAATATTAGTATAGATTACTGGCAGCCGGTTAATTGTAAGCTATAATTTTGGGAAATGTGATTATATTTGTTTTGATTATGGATTGTTTCTTTCTGATCTAAAGAATTGTTATATTTTACAGTATACTCTTTACCATAGTTTCTGTGAAAAAAAAACTCTACCATCTTCTGCAATATAAAATCGATACATAAATTGCACGCTATTATATTATACTATAGTATTTAACTATATTATAGTAAAAAACAATAATAAAACTCTTGCAATTAATTTATGTAAACATTGAGTAATAGGAAAATGATTTAATGTACAGTATCTAAATCTTAATTTGTTCAAACTGATGTTTCTAAAAATAAATCTGTGAATTGTCAGTAAAATGTAAAACTTAACGGCATCATTACGGCACGACATTTTTTCTAATTATTAATCAATTATTAATTACAATATTATAAATTTATATATTATATTAATATAAGTACATCAATTTATTATTTCGTGAGCATTATATAATTTAATTTCGAGCACTCTTCAATCTAAAAATCTTATCTGTGCGAGTAAAATAAAACAATAGATTGATACTTATATAAGATAAAAGTGAGAATATTCCTGCACACACTGAAGTGCGCAGAAATACTGTGATTGAAAAGCTGACACTCAGTCTACTGTTTTACATTGAAGTTACTGCAGTCTACAATTCATCCTCTGACTTGCAGATAACCTCGATTAATTATTCTTAATTCGATTATCATATTTATATTAACAGTTGAAATTAATAAATATAATAAGAATGTTTTCAAGACGTAAAGTTTTAAGTTTGAAGAAGGAGATATGTGTGCCCTGTTTACTATCTTCGTTTACGTCAGTCTCCATGGTGTACAGACTGGACTTTTTTATGTCTTGCTCCTGTGACAGGAAATCCAACGCTTACTTGCAGAAATTTATAAACTTTTATATTTCCGGTATTGAAATATATTGTTGGATGCATTCGTTTTTTCTTTTTTGTATGACAATTCCTTATATATCGGACAGAACGCCTTGTTATTCCTGGTATGCGGTCGTCAAGTATGACATATATTCCACAGTTACCCTTGTCGTTATTATCTTGACTGCGGCTGTAATATTCAGTATTGTCAAAAGAGTCAAATTGAGCCCGAAGATACAAATAAGAAAGTCGTATCGTTTTGCTACAGATCAATTATTTTCTGCTATCGGCAATATACTGTTTTATACAGTAATTATTTCTGTGGGTTTTACGGTATTGACTGTTATTTCAGAAGTTTGTTTATTGTATGCATATTTGGAAAAGGGTAAGTCTTATACGTATGAGCTACTTTTCTGCTGCATCGAAGATGGTACGGCTGCTACTTTTATTGTTGGTGGAGTAATATACTGTTCTCTGTTCATTGTCTTGCTTATGCATACTTTAATGAAAGCATTTGAAAAAGTCTCACAAGATTTGTATCTATTAAAAAAGAGCAGTCCAAACTTGAAGTCTGAATTGGAAGAAATTATAATACAACACGACGAACTTTGGAATTTTACAAATCAATTCAATGAACCATTCATTTACGTATTAATAACTTTATACGGCACTTTGTTAATAGAAACAAGTCTATTTTATTTTGTTTTCAGTTATACATTAAGTGATTTTGGGTATAGAATTATATGTTTTACATTCTGTTCCGGTTTCACGATCTATTCTACCGTTTTTGGATTTTTGCTTTTTGTTTTTACATTTACTGTAATATATTTTTGCCAAAAGTACGAAAATATGTAATATTTTAAGGTTTGCTGTAATTTGTAACATTTCTTATTTCAGATGCAAACATCTTTTCAAGATATAAGAAGGTTCGCTGACTGTGATTTAGGAATGAAAGAAAAGTTGAAGGTTCTTTGCTTTTAATGTGTTACTTTACTTCTAAAACAATTATTATATTTATGTATAAATCTATAATATAATCGAGACGGGTTGATAATAATGATAATAATAATAAGTGCAGAGCCCAAACGGTTAGGAGTTGAAAGTTGAAATTTGGCACATAGATAGGGTACGTCACGAAAACGCACACTAAGAAGGGATTTTTCGAAATTCCCCCGGTTGAGGGAGAAAGACAGGATTAAGGCATAACACTTCCATCAACAATGGAAGTGATAAGTAACAATAAAAGTTTTAAGTAACAATGGAAGGGTCAACCATAGAAATGTTACGTAACAATGGAATTGTTACGTAAGAGAAAGCGACGTGCAATACGCAGATGCAGTTTTTTTCATTTTTGCGAGAAATCGAACATATTTTTAGACCCATCTAAAATTCTCTAATTAGTCTGGAAACAAGGGGACCCAATTCTTGCATTCTGTGAAAACGGGTAAGGTTGACTGTAACGTAATAATCTTTATCTTAGTTATCGTTACTTTTGCCCGAGCAACGCCGGGCCCACCTGCTAGTTA
>NW_019384836.1:159600-198754 GCF_000671375.1 Centruroides sculpturatus
TCCAAGAAAATAATCTTGTAATTACTTAGAAAAACAGTCTTTTATATATAAAAAAAACTATATTACATAGAAATGTACAAACAAATAAAAACCCAGCGAAGCGGGTCCTTGCAGCTAGTTTCTTATAAAGTTATTACTTTTTACCATAAATGTACATGCACAAATTTTATATTATTTTCGTGTTTAATTTTTTATTATCATTGTGTACTGGCACAATGAAGTGACGTTTTTCTCAACACTGGGCTAGTTGAATCTTTTATTTAGTTATTTAGTTGAATCTTTTATTTAGTTATCTTTTATTTTTATTATCACTAAATGGGAGATGAAACAGCAAAACTTTTTGTTTTCATGATAGTGTATGTTATCTATATTGATAAGTAATTTATACTGTATTTACATAACATGAATTAAAATGATTTATTTTAATTTTTTTTTCTGTCAGACACTACGCTATTCGATATGGTGTTACATTACATTAATTCCAATATATTTTGTAAAATATAATTAAAAATCAGTTTATTTATTTCTTGTTCTACTTTGCATGTAGGGATACCCGATACTGCCGATACCGATACCGGTAATTTTGTGATATCAGGACATCGCTATCGCTAATTTCATCTTACTTTTACATTACATATGTGAGATCGATGATTTTATACATAACAAAAATCCATTTTTAGCAGAATTCGCCTTTCGCTTCTTTCACACCTGCAGAAGTAACCTTCGTATGTTAAACAACGGATAAACATGTGACCAGATTCCCACGCAATTAGTATAAAAGGTGGAGACACCAGAAGATCCAGTCGTTTTCTCATAATGAAAGCGGTTGCAATATAGACGTGCGTTTGTCATAAAAAAGTAATTTTGTCATATTGACATTCGAAATAGTGTTTTCGAGGAGTAGACTTGCTCTCCATACGAGGACCACCCCATCTAACTCAAGCGAACTGTGCGTGACTCGCTATACGACCGAAAAACGCTACGAGGACAAGACTCGACATCCAACAACTCCATATACAGCGTCAAATGCTTTGAGGTATTTTGTTACAGACTTGTAAACTTTCTCTCAATATTGATATTAGGTCCTACATTAGCGAGCACTTGTATCGCGAGCTGCATAAGTAATCTTTGTCGCTTTAGTTGTATTTTTGTATCCTGTAATCGCATATAATTACCATGTTTAGCCATTTCTTTCATAACCTAATGTATTCTAGTTTTAGATATATATTAAACTTTTATTTTGTTATCTGGTAACCTATAAGCCTGTCTTATTCGAGCGAAGGACACCTACCGACTTACTCACCTCTCTCCCATTTGATCGTTTAATTAACGCGCCTTCCTGATCTTAAATAGTTTTATCCTTTACAGCAGGGCTTCTTAAACTACGGGTCGCGACCCCACTTGGGGTCGCTTAGCGAAATCTTGGGGTCGCGAGATTTTAATGCAAAACATTGAAAGTAATTTGTGAGAGTTTGAAAATGGCATGCTTTGTGTCATAGGTTTCGTGAGTTGCACTTCGTGTCACTTCTGGTCAGCGAGACAATGATTCAGCAAAACTGTAGTGTGAACTAGTGTAGTGTTGTCGCTTTTCAGTGTATTCAGTTGTCCGTGTTCCATTGTAACACAAGAGCGAACTGTGGTAGTACACCATTATTGTTTTTGCAAATTTGTATATACTGTATCTTTATTTTATATTTTTGGGGGTCGCGAAAAAAATCACGATCATAAATGGGGTCGTGAATTAAAAAAGTTTAAGAAGCCCTGCTTTACATCATTAAAAGCCAATCCGACAACAACGTGAGCAGGTTTTACGAACCCGTGCCGATTAAGTGGTCATGAGGGATCCCCAGTGGCCATCGGCTTCTCACACATACTGATGCTAGAATAGCACACTACGTTAGGAAGTAGTTTTGCTTTGTAATCTAGATTTGCTACTAACAGTTTCGTGTATCTATTATAAGCATATACATAAAGGTCACATTGGATTGAACTTATATGTAATGATGTAAATAGACTACATCTAAAATACTAATGCTACAATTAAAATCTTTTGTTCAAAACATAATGCAAAACTAATATGTCGATCTTTCAAAATAATACAACTTAACTAAAATTACACAATTTTATGACTCATGATATGAAGCTATTGCACAAAGAATGAATATCTTACCTGTGCAGAATAAAAAAAATTGTTATTGTAATTCCTGTAATTATGCATGAGAGAAAAGATTTATTCGAATTACCAATAATTGAAGAGTGTATCAAAAGAATAAAATATTTCTTGTATTTAACGCTAGAAAAATTCATTTAATTCCTTGATCCCATTGAAATAAAGCTTTTTACTTTTCTGGCTGTTATGGCATAATAAAAAAAATTGAAATTGTGCTAAATTTGACTCTTCGAATTGTTTGCGTAACTGCACATTTTGAGACATAGTGAACCGAAGAAAGTCAAAAAAGGCAAACAAATTTCACGTATATAAATGTTTTTATGTATGTAGGTAGTGTGTGTATGTGTTGTTGTCTATTTTGTTTAATATCTCAAAATACAGTAAACAATATGAAAAGGAAATTTGGTATGGTACCTTGTGTATCAGGGGCATTGGTATTGTTAATATTTGGTGGTTAAAGGTCTAGGTCTCTAGGACATGGAAAGATAGAAAGGGTCATGTATAATATCTTGAAGGAGCTCAGACTTAACGAAGATTATTAGTAATTACAAATTTTTCATAAAACTTTTACCCTCAGAATTAATGTTTTTCTATTTTATATTTAAAAATCTAAACATATTTATTACAAAATTTCATAACAGATAGCGCCCCCAACAATTTATTTATAATGTAAACAGTTTTATAAAAAATAACTTTTCTAGTACAAAAGTTACAAAAAAAATAACTTTTTTAGTAGTACGAAAGTTATTATAAGTAAATTTTCGAAACAGCCAGGAAATTTACGCAACTCATTGCTAACATGTTCTTTTTACTTTTTTGCTGTATTTAATGCAAAATATGCCGAAAAATGCAAAGTAGTATGAAGCATAAACGAATGAATTATATAAAATGCATTCTTGCTATTTAATTTGATTTAAGCACCTTGAAACACAAATTAATAGATGTTGCTTATGTTACTTAAATGTCAATTAGCACGGTTTGAAAATTAGCCTAATGACATTTAATGATGCTGATTTAGAAGTTTCTGGATCAGCAGTCCTATCGCTAATTTGTCTGGCCATGAACATTGTTTAACTTCACAACTGCAGAGAGTTGACCGTCTGTGTTTCTCTAATCTATGGTCTGCTCTTGCCTGGAATTTTGTTCAGCAATCGACTAATTGTATGCAACTGATGCAAATATCAGTTTAAATTTCTGTTCGTCAATCAATTTGTTATAAAAGTCAATTGATTGAAAACCAACGATTAACTGTACAGTACAGCGTCATTTATCCGAGTCAATTGGTGACTGGGGTTGTTCGGGTAACTTATTTTTCGGATAACCGATTATGTACGAAAAAATATATTAACCTATCCCATGTTGAAATTTGTCTCCGTTGCGTGTCGCTTCGCGTTGAATTTTCGTCGATGTTAAGCCTTACGTAAACTTTTTAAAATAATAATCGTGGCTATTGTATCGTTAAAAATTATTTCTTTATATTTTACAAACAAAATAAATATATTGAAAAATATAAAAAGCAAAAAAATATACTTTAGAAGTGATCTAGTATCAAAAACGTTCGATTCAGCACGACACACAGTCCTCAGAAAAACACCACACAAAAGTGCCAATGCTGCCAGCTAAAACACACACACCAACAAAAAAATATTCGGGTAGCCTAAGATATAGCCAAAGATTGCAGCGCCACAGCACTAGCGAGAATTTACATTTGCCGACTGGAATTCTTTCGGATAACCGACTTTCGGATAAACGACGGTCTACTGTATTTAAGTTTTATTTCACGCATGGCCTATTTGAAATAAATTTCAAATTCTAATATGTTATTAGTATTATCAGAGTCGGTAGATGAACTGGGCTTTAGGCTAATAGTTCAAATTTAGCTAGAGACAATATTTGCCGCTAATTGGCGCCTTTGTTGGCAGAAGAGCGTTGTTCTCGCTAAATATATAAATAAAGTCAGTGATTTCGACCTATAATAATTGTTTTTTTTTTCAGCTACATAAAAATGCCAAAATGCTTTGTGCCAGGATGCAAGGCAAGATATAAGTCATCGAACGAGAAGAGACATTTCTTCCGTGTTCCTATCGATAAGATTCAGGAGTGGGTGCGATGTATTCCTCAAGACGACAAGATGTTAACAAGTAAATGTTACATCTGTGACGTACATTATGCAAGTAGATTTATTTTGAAACCTCCTCCCATGTTATAAATGGAGAGAAAATAGAAATTCCACGAGATCGCTGGATATTAACGTCAGATGCATATCAATCAAACTTTCCTAATTGTCCTAAGTACATTAGTAAGTCTGTACCTCAAAAACGATAAACGCGATGTCTCACAAGAAATGAAGAACCATCTAGAAAGAGATCCCGAAAACAAAATACGAAAGATAAATATTTATATGTTTTTTTTATGTAATCTTAACCCTCAGTGAGTCATGTAACTTTTTGTCCTTGCCTGAGTCGCAGTGGGTCTCTCGGACCCTGTGTTTTAATATAAAATTATTCAATTTTATCTATAGCGTAAAATTCGACAATTTAACTGTTAAATTCTGCGCATTGTTTTCTTTCTTTCTTTCTTACTGTATTGCTGGCAAAATTGCGTTTTTAATGTTTATTTTTATGTAATTTGATAGCTAAGGGACACGATTATCGCGTAGCTATCATTCTTATATTTATATTATTCCATAACGATTAGGGTCTAATTAGATAACTTCTAGTTGTTTGATTCTGTTTCAACGAGTAAGCATTTTCCCAAAATTGTCTGGTGAAAAATTGACTACGGTAAGAAAATCGCACCCTCTACGTAAATAAAAAAAAAAACTGTAAACAAATGTTAGATAATCGCTATTTTCGTCGTTTTTGAGCTCCAATTTAGCTCTAATTTACATATTTATTGACTTTATTTAAACGAATAAGTGTTTCGATAGAAACATTTTGTGGTAAAATTGCTCGCAAAACTAAAATACTTTTGGTTTAATTTTTCCCACGATTACGCAATATCTAGAATTATGAGTTTCTCGGTAAATTTTTCGACTGTAAGCTTTTGATAAGATATCTTGTCCAATTAAAGTCAAATAAAAAAGCGTTCTAACCGCATGTTGATCAAACTGAAAAGTTTTAAAAAGACGGAAAAAATTTATATTCTTAAGGAACATTTTATATTTAAAAAATGTTAACTGAAGATTGAGCTGGGTTTGTGAGACCCACTGTGATTCACTGAGGGTTATCTCTCTGTGGCCCATCTTTCCTTATAAATACTTTAAGATTAATTTTCTGATATTTTTTATTATTAATCATTAGATTTGCATAATACACACTCCCAAGTAACAACTGTAGAAAAGGAAATAGAAGAATCACATCTGAAGCAGCAACTACACAGCATCCTAAGCTGTTATATCACAATAAAATCTCTGCTTTGCAGTCTGAATTGATAAAAGTCTAAGAGGATTTGTATCGGTGCAGAAAGCAAAAGATGATCTATGTTTCATGTTTATTAATATAGGTATGTTAATAAACTGTATGTATTACTAAGCAAATCGATTATGATTTCATTGTAAAAATTTATTGTAAAAATAAAATAATTGTTTGTTTTAATTAGAATTTTAGATAGAGTAGGGTACAGAAGTTGAGAAACGGGATCTGTCACATCACATTTCATCTACATTATAATAATTCACTCAAATAACTATTTAATTCATAAGTAATTCTTACAACATTATTTTTGTTACTATCTTCAATATTATCACACATATCAGTTTGAGTACTTTTGTTTTATCATTATTGAAAACATCAGCCTCAAATTCTATCTTATTTCAGCGATTTCTTTATCAGGCAAAATTCTTGTTAGCATTTATAAATTTTCTATTCTATTGTAATTGTCAATGATTTCATATTTTTCTTAAAATAAATTTATAATATATATAAATATAATTGTTTTTTTTTAAGACTTTAATATGTAAATATACCTGTGAAGGTTATAAATAAATTTTTCCTTTCGAACTGTTAAGAAGTTCCTGCATATTTTTAAATCAATTTTCTAGTAACAGATATTGAATTACAGGTATTTTAAAAATGGCTTTGGTTTAACTCGTCATGCAGTTTTTACTTAATATTTATTGCCATATACAACATAATATGTAAATATGGCAAACAGATCTAAAAGACAACAGTGTGTGAATAGATAAAAATAACTGAACAATAATAGTTTGCTTTTTACGAACAGACTTGGCTTGGAGGAGTTTTTCATATTTTTATTATGTATTTCACTTTGGAATATAAGGCATTCTGCGAAATTCAGTGTTACCGAGAAGAAAATATATTTATTTACACTACTCGCCTTATTTAACACTAAAATTTTACTTGCAGAGTTTAAAAATTGTACTTGGTGTGTAACTAAAATGCAAATCTTGTCATTTAAATATTCCATTATACATCTGAAATGAATAAAAACGTGAAAATGTATTCAATTATACAATTGATAATTGTTAAATACTTACTTTTCGAAGATATGTTTTGCCACTGGAACATCAACAGCACTTAGTGGATCATCAAGAAGAAATATATCGGCATACATATAATGCTCTAAAAATACATAAAAATCACATCACAGTAAATGAATTTTATTACAAGAAACAGAAGATATCGTTCAATCATGAGAATCTGCATTAAAGTTAATAGTATAGTTTCTTCAGACAGTTATTTTTTCTTTTTATTCGCTTTGATTTTATACTTATATGAAACTGCATGACAATGAGGTGTAAAAATTCTGAACTTCAGTAAATTTCTTGTTTACCATTAAAATAAAAGAATTAAAATCATACTTGTTTCATCATTTAAAAAAGTTAATGACTTACTTCTCATTACCTAATAGCAAAGAAACGGGAAAAAATATCTGTAACATGACATAATTTTAACAATAACTAAAGTTTAAGTATATCTATGTCACAATTATAACGTAATTTTTCTACGACTGGTTTATAATATAAAAATGTAATACATATTATCTGATATTACAGAAAAGATTCTGTTTTTTAAACATAATTATGTTATATTTTGAATTTTAAAATATTTACAATTTTCACCTAAAAATACTAACAGTAAAGTAAAATTGAAACATTTTAAAATTACAAAAATCTCATTGATTACTAAAACAGAGTAATGTTAATTTTTCAGATATGATTCTTTTCAGTATATAGGGGAATCCGAAATTAGTTGTGACAGTTTTTTAAATTTTTTTATGAAGGTTTGACTTCACATACAAATCTGTAAGTTGGCTGACAGATGAAGCATTCTGTTAGCGATATATTGAACATTTTTGTACTTTTCTATAAACTTATTAACGTTTTGAAATATTTAGTTTTCTGAAGAGTGCGGCTTTGTCACAATGCAACCCTTAGAGAAGTTGTTTGTAGTTGTTACATTTACTTTTTTCAGACCAACAAAACAGATTAATGGAAAATGTGAAAGTAAACATGATGTAAAGTTTGATTCTGAATATTTTAAAAAATATTCAGAATAAAACACAGTTATACATATACATATAATAAAAGAAAAAGCCATTGCACCAATTCAGAACATATTTCTTAAAACAAAATGTGCTCTCACAGCCCATAATAATTTTATTAATCAGAGTCCATTGATATATCAGAAACACAGTAAATACGAACATAGTAAGAATACAAACATAGTTCCTACAATGTAACAACATGCCCCAATTGTTTTGTAACAACTTACCTCGATCCTGCCATTTTGATTAAATGACGAAATACTCTTGAGAATTTCAAGATATTTATGCAATTACAACAAAATATTACACTATTGTATACTGTTAATAAGCATGTTAAACATTGGAAACTTATCACGCAATCCTGTATTCAAAAGTAGATAGGGATCACAATAAAAAAAATTACTTTTAGTCTGAAAAATGATACAAATGAAGATATCACTACTCTAAAAGCTTCTCCTACTACCAAATTTCACGTAGTTTTAAAATGACGTAAGTGTCAAATACTATGTTAATTGGCAAGCTCTGCCTCTTCCGGGTGCTCAGAAAACTTAGTGTAACAACTAACTCCGGCCTCCTCTACTGATAAAATTTTAAAGCAATATATATGTATATAATATATATGAGCAATACTTACATTTGATTAAAATGCATTTAGAATTAGGGTATATATGTGTTTTATATTAACGTTGTAGTACTATAATTAAATCTAGAGAAACATTCAAGTAGAGTAAGAGAGTACGATTTAATTTACCTTGCTAGATTAATTATTGCCTTCTGCCCACCGCTCATTATTACTCCTCTCTCCCGCACAATAGTTAGATCCCCTTTCGGAAAAAAACTTATATCCTAAAATTGGTAAATGTGAAATTCAAGTTAATTATGATCTCAGAGCATATTATATTAAACATATTTCACACTAAACTTAACTTTAACAGATATTTAAGTAACGTTAAAATATATAAATTAATTACAAGTATAATTAAATTTAATTACAGGTAACCCCCGTATAACACGGTACTTTTATAGCACGGATTCACTCTGACACAATTCGAGAATTGGGTAAAACCCTCGTACAACAGGAAATGTAATAAATTTTTACATACTTAAGTAATAATAGTTCACAAAAATTATTATTTTCGTGAACTATTAGTACTTAAGTATGTAAATTTTCTCTTCTCGCCTTCTGTCGATACACGTGGTCCTTCTCGAAACTTGTTTCAATTTGCCAGATCGCGACGCTTCTGCTTCTGATGTTGCCGAATGTTTTCCCTTATTCCATACTTGCCTTTATTCTTCATAAGTGCTTAGCACCATATAAGGAAATTTATAAAGACTTTTAACTAGAAGCAAGCAATCTAAAATTACATAAATTTTGCAAAAGGTAAAGCATGGATCTGAAGATAATGCAGAAAAATGCTCAGAGGATAAGGATAACTTGCCAAAAAGAAAACGCTCTCGGTTTATTAATAATGTTTTTAGTGATGACGAAGAAAACATTGTTTAATTTATATTAATATGTATCACTTAAAAAAATTTTAATGAAGATATTTATCTTAATTATGAAAATATACTAGCATGTTTTTTTTAATTTTTGGAACCTAATCCTCCTTTTCGTATTAGTTCTTTGTTTCGTATAACACGGATTCGCATAACACGGCAATTTTTTGGAACGTAACTACCGTGTTATACGGGGGTTACCAGTATTATATTTTAGGTAAAAATCAAGTTCGAATATGAGCTCAGACTGGTGGAACGTTACTACTTATACCAAGTGTCCACCGCAAAAACATATAAAGATTTGCATTTTGTTTTACACTAAGCCTACACATCAAATTATTAAATAATCGATATACTGTAGGGTATTTCTATTACGTATGATAAAAACATAGATAAAAATTGTGTATTATCTTTTCTACAACAGTTATATGCAGAACTTTTCTGTATTTCTCTTCTTCATATTCTTCTCAAAATAAGTTATTTTTTCTGATAGTTTCATTGAATACCCAAACCGCTTGAGAAGCCTATGTGACCTTCCCTTTTATTACCACTTCACCAGAAGAAACAGGAATCTCTTCCAAAATGGACAATAAGAAAAACGTCTAATGAAATTAATAAATCGTTTCATTATTTCCTATGGAAAACTATGTGTAAATAATATAAACACATAAGCTTTAAAAAAGTATTTACATCTTAATGTGTTCAATTTATAATAAGGTAAAACTGAAATACCATCTAGTGTTCAATGTGGGAAGAATTTAGTATTTATATAACAAGTAAACCGGTAAAACTAAAGAAATAAAAGTTGCTAAAATATAGAAAAATTTGCAAACAAAAATGCAATACACTTGAAAACTTTAAAGAATAAAAGGTATGAAATGCTTCTCTGTACGTTTATCAGGTGAGCCTACCTCATAGATAAAGTTATATAAATAAAAAATGAAAGAAATTAAATATAAAACTGAAACAATATTTTTGGAGTTAAATCAAATATATATTTTAAAAAATTGTTTTTTTACTGAAACTTGAATCTGAGTTTTTTCCACTTTCTTACTTTATTAAAAGTACAAAAAGTCAGTGGTTTACATATGATTTGAAGTACCATTTTACTACTTGTTAATTTTTGTAAATTTATAACATTTGTCCATATAAAAAGAACTACTTTAGTAAATAAAGTTTATATATTAACTTCCATCAAATAAAAAAAAAATAGAAAAATATTCCCATTACATGTGCATATAATTAACGTAATTTAGAAAAACCAGTCAGACAAGTTTTCTAAGGAAAAATTTTTTTATCTATTGAATAAAATGTGATTTTTTTTTAATGCCGAATTAACTACAGTTTGGTGTTCGTATTCACATGTTATAAACACGTACCGATAATCATTATCGAAAACGTAACTAAAATAACATTAAAATAATTTTAAGTGTTATTTAAATTCGCATAGTCTTCTCCTGATTTAGTTTTATTTTTATAGTTCGATTTATAAATTTAAAAAATGATTAGTTTACTTTGGAAAACCCGTAGAAATTATCCGTGGATTGGCCAGGGCGAAAGCTTGCCCAATGAAAAGTTGGCTTCTTAGAAAATTAGACAATATGCTAAAAATGTACACGATCCTTAAGTAGCTTAAAAATTTAAATTAATAGAAGCTCTAATATTATTATTATATTATAAAATTTATGCTGTATTAATCTAACGAAATCAATTTTCGTGGATACTTTATATTTTATTTAAAAATTCTTAGAAAAGGACACTTCAATAAATTTAGATACTAAAATGATAACCTGGCAGTCATTTGCAAGCAACATTTCCCGACATATCGTGAGCCTCTCATTACTGTATTTACTAATCGAATAATATTAATCGATCTTTTGTAAGAGATTTTATCGTCCTACTGAGTGAAGTACAGAAAACAATATTCTAGCACATCTTAACGAATTGACAAAAACTTACAACTTTCTCTACACCTGAACCTCGGTTAGAATAACAGATCTAGGGCATACAGTCAAACGACCTGCTTGCCTTTTTAGTCAGACACCCGTGACAATAAGTATAGGTTTCAAAAATGAAGTTGTAAAAACTACAGCCCTGCATTGTCACAATGCCGTGCTGCAATTTTTTTTTATCATATTTTTAATTTACTTCATTTAAAATACATGGTATACGCCTGAAATTAGTTGTGGCTGACCCCAGTACGTCATGTTTTCTTTACCAATTGAGTCATGCCAGTGATGTATCTAATAACGTTCAAGAGAAAATATATGAATTGAAATTACGTGACTTCCAGTTGGCATCGAAAGCTCCAATATAGTTAAAC
Source organism: Centruroides sculpturatus (assembly GCF_000671375.1). Taxonomy (NCBI): domain Eukaryota; kingdom Metazoa; phylum Arthropoda; class Arachnida; order Scorpiones; family Buthidae; genus Centruroides; species Centruroides sculpturatus. Next base: position 171,099 of record NW_019384836.1, read on the forward strand.
GGAGCCTTCTGCTCCTGAGAATTCCAATCCTGATCGCGAGTTTTAAATGGATATTCTGCAAAAAGAAAAAGGTATCTTTGAACAAAAATTCGATAAAGGTATAGAGAAAGGTACTGAGAAAAATAATCGAAGTGGCAAAAAACCTACCTAAAGCTGGCTTTAAGTAGGTTTTTTGCCACTATGCTACAACTATCTATCACCGCTCTCGAGATAAAGGAGAGAGAGAGAGAGAAACTCAGACAGACCACATGTCGTCTGTCTGAGTTTCTCTCTCTCTTTCTCTCTCCCTTGTACCCCTATAAATTGTACCCCTATGAATTCTCACTGTCGCGACAGTGGGAATTTATAGGGGTACAATTTTTTTAAAATTGCAGTAGAATCACATATTTGAAGCGGGAAGTGACTACATATTTTTTAAAGTATGACTACGTATTTTTATCAGGGTTATTTATCAAGCTAACTGATCTTATCTGATAAAAAAACATTGAAAGTTTTTATATAAACAACACTTTTACAATTACTCTTCGACCTATTTAAGCAACACGAAATTTATAAATGAATTTATAACAAGTGATTCTTTTTATCACTTAAATAAACTTCACAAATAAACCAGACGGCTTTACGCACTTGAATGTACTTTATAATGATGATGTTGTTTCAAAAACTGTGTCGAGAATAACCGTAATCAATATACTTAACTTCATCATATATTTAGTGAATTAAATAAAAATTATGTAAAGAATGTTTCTATATGAGATGAATGTTTCTATATGAGAAATTAAGAGATACAAGAAATAATGCAAACATTATCAAAAATTCGACAATTTACATGTCGAAGGCGTAAGTTTCTATCTTTATATAATTTAAAAGATTTTCCATAATTTTATAAAATAAATGCCCGAATAATGTTACAAAATGAACGAAAACTTTACAAGTTGGCCAGTTTGCAAGTTGGCCAGTTTATAATTGGATTAGCGGAAATTATGAAGATGTGTCGTGCAATATTAAAAGATAATAAACTCTACACTGATCGTGAAAGAAAACGCTTGTTTCTCCAATTACAAACGTAAAACTTGAAACTTGAACTAAGTGAAAGTTGATATGTTTATTTCTTTGCTTTTTCGAATTTAATTACAACAAAATAAATATAAAAAGACGTTGAAATGAAAAAAACTGATTGAAATAAAAGATATAATTGTAATTTTTCCTAAATTATTACCGTAACTTTATTTTAAAGTTATAAAACTTTAAAATAAAAAACGCTAAAATAAAATGCTATATAAGCAAGGATAAATAAGTGATTCTCGATTAGTTTTATCGAGTAAAACAATTACGTCACGCCGCATTAATACCCCTCATGACCAACTTCCTCGTCTCGATTTCGTTACGAATAGGAACGGTTCATTTAAAATTGTAACGGTCATTTTTAAATCGTAACGGTCAACTTACGTAACAGGAAGCGCGTCCTGAAATTGCAATTGATAAGTTACGGCGGCGCTTATCGATTACATTAAAGTGAACAGATCATTGGAATAAACTGGGTACATATATATTAAGTGAATTTTGTGCGTTCTCTTGTTAATTTTATAATTATATAAGGATCGGCCGATATTTTATTAATTTTATTTTTATAATTTTGAAGAAAAGAAGCATTGATACGATGGCATAGTAACTTATTTCGTTTGGTTCATTTATAAAGTTGTATAAAGTAACATCAACGAATATCGTTATGTACAAAGACAAAGAAATGTGCACAATAATCATAAAATTTTCTTTATATTTTAATAGAATTCCTAACATCTGACCGTTTTGCTCTTAATTTTGTAGTTTATTTGCAATTGCAACGAGTCGCTTTATTTTTATTGAAGAATTTGTGACTTTGAACAAAGAAAACATTTCTTTAATTACAGAGAAAACCTGTTCAGTTTTATAAACAATTTTATACATTATGTTATTTAAAAATAAAATAATGTATAAAATCACGGCATCCATTTCATAGGAACTGGTTTCTTGGCTATCTGCCATTTAAACTTTCGCAGTGTTAGAGCTAGAATTCACCCAATTACAATTTGTTTTTACTTTAACATATGAGTTTATCAATTTGTTAATTTATTCTCTATTGATTTGTTAATTTACTAATTATTGTTATTTTTATTATGTTTTTATATAGGCCTATACTAAAAAAAATTTTTCTACCTTTCCAAAAATTGTATTTATTTTTAAAAATGAATTACTGGCCTAATAAAATTTAAATGTACTACCTGTAGCATTATAATTTAAATAGTTATATTCAATTATGTATTGCAAGCAGCAAATGCACATGCACATTTACGTCGAGAGAATAATTTGTCTTTGTATGTAAGAAAAGACTGTATTTTTTAGTTTCTTTGGACATTTTCACTTTAGCCTGATTAGGAAAATGTTGAAAAGACAAACGCAGAGGTTTTAGAAACGAAAACAGCAGTCAGACTGATGTTTTATCAGACAATCGTTAAATAAAGGAAGTCATTAAAAATGTAATAAATGTTAGAAATGTAGACTACAAACGTTTACTTTGTCTACTACAGAAGTTCACAATCAAATCACCAGCAACTGTTAATCGATCTGCAGATCGATAAATTACTATAAAATTTCGGGGAAGTTGGAAAAATTTTCTTTTAATGTACATAAAAACATAATATATCAATAAATAGCAATAATTAGTAAATTAGGGTGGAAAGTTGCCAAGGAAGCAGTTCGTATAAAATGGACGACGTCAGTTTATAATTATTTTATTTCTAAATAACATAATGTATAAAATTGTTTATAAAACTGAACAGGTTTTCTCTGTAATTAAAGAAATGTTTTCTTCGTTCAAAGCCATAAATTCTTCAATAAAAATAAAGCGACTCGTTGCAATTGCAAATAAATTAGGAAATTAAGACCAAAACAGTCAGTTGTTAAGAATTCTATTAAAATATAAAGAAAATTTTATGATTATTGTACACATTTGTTTTTCTCTGTATGTAAGGCTATTCTTTTACTTTAAAATCATTTATTCGATCAATCACAAAATAACAACAAAAAATTGAAAAAACTTTCAATCAAAATGGCTGTAAATATTTTGTAATTTTCAATTATACAACGATATAAAATTTAAATACTAGCATAAGATTAAAGCAACTAATTTTGTTGAATTACGATAAAAAAAATCTCTATTTAAAAAGAAATACTTAAATTTAAAATACACTAATACGCATTTGCTCAACGTTAAAATGTGCGTGGCTCCATCTCTTACGACATTTTACTCACAACTCATTTTTATGTTACTAATTATTACAAAAAGACATAATTTTTCATGGAAAAAAAATCTTTTAAAAATATTGCAAATGCCAGTAAGAAATAAAAATTTTCGTTAAGTTCGTCTCCATTCGAGATATAGGCCTAACATATGACCTCCCTCTATCTCCTCGCTCTCTATTTGTCTGATGAATCAATACTTTTGACTTATTCTCATTTGTTCTACATAAAACTGAGTATAAAGTTTGAAGTTTTAGAGGAAGAAATTCACTGTTTAAATCTTTACTTTCATTGTAATAAAGTTTTATTTTGATTAAAAATCGCAAATTGATTTGTTTTCAAGAAACTTTGTTAATAATTACGTGAAATATTTCATGTATGCAGACTTAGTGGTTTCGATTAAACGAAAAAAATTACCAGATATTATTACATGTCTCTAAATATGAAATATCTAAATGATCGTGAAGTGTTCCAAGAACTTGTTCGACTTAAAGTAAAATAAGTGATTTTTATTTTAAAAACTTTAATGGCATTCATTTATATTTCACATAAACATTTCTGTAATTGGTACGAATTTAATTACTTCTGCAAATAGAGAAATTTGAAAAATGTGACCTCTCTGTTTAATGGCTCATTAATGTTGTTATAATTGGTGGAAACAGATGGATCGAGCATGCAGAATCCACGTGTACGCGTTGTACCTGTTCGCATTGGATGTGTATAAATATCGAATTTTGCTCGTGGTAACTCATTCTAAACTCGTTTAGATAGCTTCGAAGATGAACTCGTTGTTGATAATCACTGCTTGTTTGGTCCTGATCGGTGAGTATGAACTTATAATTGATTAAATTGGTTGTAAATGGCATAATTTAGTATCGTTATAAGTTATAAAGGAGTTATGAAATTCGCGTTATATTTATTACAATATATTGTATATTTTGTGGAAATGGAAATATTGGCAGATTATAGCTTGTTCTTTCACATAGCCTATGACTTAAATCGAAATTCATATTTACAGAAATATTTCGTTGAAAAATTATAAAACTTCAGATAAACTGGTTCTTGTGTTGTAAAAATTGGAACGATTTGTATTAAATTGTTCGAAATGGCATAAATTCTATTAAAATTAAATTATTTTCGTAGTATGATATCGGCATTCGATTAATAGATGGCAATGCAACACAACAGCAATCTGCCGAGAAGGTATTCTTTTCAGGCGGATATTCTACGAGTCAGTAATCTATATTATTCTAATCTCTATCTGTATTACTCTAGTACTTTAATCTCTTATTTAGAAGTTACACCTGTAAAGTAAATCAGTTTAATGTTGTTACTGCTTGACCCGTGATGGTCTTTTTATATAAGTATAAATATGTTGACCTGCCTAATTGAGTCACAATTTTTTTACTTTAGTGATTTCTATTTGATTTATAGAATTCTCTAAGCATTTGCAGTCACTTCTATGTGTTGTCTTGAGAGAAGTGAGCTAATATAATAACATCATAAATTTAGATTTATAAGAAATTGCATCCTCAAGATTTTCTATTATAATGTCGTTTTTCTGGATAGACAAGTCGCCGATAAATACAAAGTTACGAATGACACATCATCTTCCTACTATTTGAAATAGCATATTTATAATCAGGACTATTTTCAGTTTTTATAGTTCATGTGATACAATAATAATATACTTTTTTGACACATTTTGAATGCAAAGCATAAAATATTTTAATTTTATTGTATTAATAAGTATTACTTCTTACGGTTGAACAAGACTATTTCTTTGTATTTGTTGCAGGAACAGTGTGGGCAAAAGACGGTTATCTGGTGAACAAGAAAACGGGCTGCAAATACGGGTGCTGGGATTCGAAAGATAACAAATACTGCAATAAGGAATGCCAAGCGAAGAACCAAGGAGGTACTCACGGCTATTGTGGTACTCTTGCGTGCTGGTGCACAGGTATGCCCGATAGTACACCGATTTGGCCCCTTCCTGGTAAAAAATGCATCGCAAAATAATGGCAACGACTTTTGATTGTCCGCCAACTGAAATATTGTAACGCTTCTTAATTGCACTTAAATGAAATAAAATGCAATACCTTCATCTAAAATATCTTTATTATGTGATATACAGTTTACAGAATAGAAAAGCATTATGAAATAATTGAAACTTAAATGATTTCGTACGAAAAAATTTTTTCGTACGAAATCATTTAACTTTCAATTATAAAAAAATAATACCCTATGTTTATTTTTCTATCAATGAATCTAGCCAACTTGATTCGAAACACAGACAGGACCCAGTTAACTCGTTTATTAGTCAAAATTTAGATTTATAAAAATTTTTTAAATATAAATGGGAGGGGCTAGCCGGGGATACGGTGTTGGTAAAACTCATGTACCGCTTAATCGGCTGTGCTGTTGGAGAAACAGGCACGCGGTTGTCTACGGATGGCTTTTTAAGACGTTTATTATGACCAGAGATTCTTGTGAACTCCAGGATGTTGGTTTTTCCTGACACCAGATAGTCAAGTTGCAGACTATCACGCATTTGTGAGGAATTTCGAGTTAGAGAGTCGCGAGTAAGTGAAGTCGACGAAGTTATTGGATTTAGTCATTAACGAGACCATATTATAAACAAGTAAATTATATTGAATCAAACGACATAATAATACAATTAATAGGATTACTAATTATATATTCTAGACCTATCTCGCGGAGAGAAATCAACTATCTAACTTAATATTAATTAACCTATACGCGTGAGAGAGAGTTTACATTAATTTTAAGGCCATACTACTATCACAATATGAAGCTTATTCTTGTCTTCGGTCGTCTTTCCGTTGAGGATATGGGAGAAAGTTGAGAAAAGTAACTTTCGTGTGCGCATTATAAAAATATTTCTGGCTTCTTATGTGGCCGTACTGCATAAATTATATGGCAACTTTTTCTTATGAACTGCCAAATTGTATGGTAATCTTCCTCTGAATGACTACCTCGATTGGCGGGAAAAAGCCCCTATTTATAGACGGCTCTCCAAGCGGCCTGCACCGTGTGCAAAACTGATTCATCAGAGAGTCGGCCGTCTAAAGGTACTTCATCTTCACTTCTCTCCGAAATTGATGCATGTTACATCATTTCTTTGTTCAAAATGTTCTCCTCGATAATAATAATTTAAAATTATTTTATATTAATTAAAACAATCCCGTGGATCTCACATACAGCTCTGTAAAAATTTTAAATATAACGTTTTCATACGTAGAAGTTTCTTTAATGAATCTATTGTACGATACATGATACTTCAATTTTGGATGCTGAAATATGTAAATTGCCCGTGTTACTCTGTACTGTTGACCTGGTTTGCATAAAATAAAAATAAAAACTCGAACAACCGACAAACAACCAAACTCCCTTTAGAAGTATCGAAATGCTGATGTTTTTGAAATTTAAATTTTTAAATTCGAAATTCATATTTTTTTATTCAAGTTCAAAATTCCTTTGGAGTTTTCTGGGAAGATCTAAACAGAATTGTATAATGTCCATCACTCATAATGTATACAGTTTATGCTAATTTTATTCAATATTTTACCTTTACAACGTTTTATGCTATGAAGAGTATGGATGAAAGGAAAGAGTGAACAATAATATGTTTCGAAATTCTCAGCCTTATTCACTTCTAGTATAACGTTATTGATATTCAAATTAGTGCACAATTTATTTTCCATCTTCCATAATGAATGCTGTAATTTATGAAGTATAAAAGGAAAATCAGATGATTTTCCTTTTATACTTCATAAATTATCTATCTTTTTTGGTTTTTCTGTAGGGAACAGTAGAGTATTATACTCCACACATTATAATAACAACCCCGAATAACTTGTTTTGTATAAGCATCAGGAATCTGGCAACAATTTTAGTACAATTTCAGTACATGTTTGCAATTACAATTGCAAACATGTGCAATTGTAATTACTTCTCTGAATTTTCATATACTGCCAGCATTTTTATTTTTTAATGTTGATGCTTATACATTGTAATTTCTGCTTAACCGAAAAATAAAAAAAGTGTATTTAATAATTGTTATTTTTTCAATATTACTTTATTATAAAAGTACTATTATTAATGAATAAGTAACAAACATCTTTACGTGCTCTGTTTACAAATTTTAAAACTCTATAAATATTCTGGAGTCACAGTCATGCGGAAATGGTGCTACAGTAATTGGCATTACCTGACATTCGTTTATTATGATTTCTATTATACGTAAGCGTGAAAAATTGGTCTCGGGTGCCATGTGCAATGGCTTGTGCTAAAAAGTTTAACTTTAAAGACAATTTTTTTTTTTTTTTGTGAAAGATCTGATCAAATTTTCGGTTAATTTTTCGGTTGTGATAAGCCTTTCAAATTGTTAAAAGATCAGATATTAAGCTATCTAACTCTATCTAAATAAAAATCTGTAATATACTACCTTTTTATATTTAGGAACGAAAGTTTTAAAACTGTGGAGGGGTATGACTACCGAAATGCACTTTCTTGTAAGTAATATCAGTAAATTATAAATTCATTCCTGTTATCTCTAATGTTTTCTGTACGAAAAGTTCGGAGAAAAGCTACACTCTAAGCTTTGAATACAAGAAGCAAGAGTAATAAAAACAGTAAATTTTAAAATATAAAAGTAATTCAAGTTTATATTTGTAATAACATTCTGAAAAAGAAATTACTCGCAGCATAATATGGCAGTGTTTCTTTATGTAGCGAGAAGGTAGCGAAAATGACGTCACGAGCAGCTATCGTCACACGTCGCTGCATTATAGTTTAAAAACACTTTCCTCTCGAGCTAAACATGAATGATATAATTTATCTTTTTATTGCAGTTACAGCTGAAAGTTGAGCTTTCGTTAAAGGACTACAATATTTACATAAAGACATACAAAGATTAAACATTTCTTTCTCCGAAAATGTGAGCAAAGTAAAGACATAGGAGATAGATTATAAAAAAATAATACCCTATGTTTATTTTTCGATCTAATGATTAAGAAAATATAGTATTTTCTTAATCATTAGATGACTATCAAAGTCGTTTTATAAAATTTAATTCTTCTTAATCTTTCCGTAATATTTCTAACAAAACTCATTTGAACTTCTTTATTTTCGCAGCATAATATCGTATTATACGCACAAGCATTCATTCTGCTTTACTTGTGTAGCTTTTATCTTTGATGCAGCCATTCCTCGCAGCAAAGGTTTAGAAACAGTTCGGTACATTATAGCGCTTTATTTAGAAATTCTTTGCTGTGTAGCGATCGAGCAGCGTTGAATAAAGAAGCGCCACTCATTTCAGTTTCTTTTTTCGCTACAACAAAATGGCTGAGTTCACGGTGACGATGAGCGGTGTTAAAGTTTTATATAACAGTAAAGAGTATTCTTATGTAACAATAAAATTCTAAAGTTTTGATCACTAATTAATCGATTTTCTGTTCGTAATATTTTCTTTTAAAATACTCAGTAGTAAAATATACAAGTTTTGTTGAATCTTTTATTATAAACGATTTATTTTCTACTTTTTCATGTTGTAAGAAGACGTTGCACGCATTAAATTTAGATTATTAATTTTGTTGAGAGAAACTTCGGAAATTCCGATCTGCATTTACCGTACATCGTTTCCTGTTCGACAACTGAACTTAGAATGCAACATCCGGTCAGCGACAGGAAACCTAATTCGTCGCCGGACTTTTCTCTTCTTATTTGTATACAAGTATTCAAAGCGTTGAAGTATACAAGGACTTCAACCCGTCATGGTTATAGAACTTTTTCTAAGTTGATTGTCTAAAAACGAGTTGTATTGTTTGTAAACGAGGCATCGATCTCTAACTCAACCGCAACCACGTGTCGTCGATTGTTACCATTCGAAAGTCCAGACGGCAGAGAGAAGTTAATGATGTAACTTATATAATCGTTATTTTCGTTTTGAAATTTCTCTTTCTTTTTCGGTTCCCTCACATGATCTTGAAAGAATAAGATGTAGAGAGGATGAAAGAGAAAAAGACAAATTAGTGAAGGGTGGAATAAGATGGCAAATACTGTATAATGAAAGAAACTGAGGAGGAGGTATGTGGAGAAGAAAGAAAGTAAGGAAGAAAACTGTGGATAAAGACTTGGTGGTGGAATAAATAAAATTGCGATAAAGCAGAATGAAGGAACTTTTAAACTTTGGAGGATATCTGATAGTGAAGCTGATCAAAACAGATGTTTGCTTAATAGATTTACATTTATAAAAACGTTTGATATAAAAGCAATTATATATCATGCTTTAAAACAAAACCACAGCAAAATAATATAATTTTGTTATACCGTTATCATTTATAAGCATTCAGATGCTCTTAGAAAAGGATTACAATAGACAAAACTGCTTCTCGATTTTAAAATTTTTACTTGTATATCAATATTATATCTTTCACTGTAGCAATTGTAACAAACGTATTGCTTTTTAATAGAATTGTAATGGTTAAATTACATTTCTGAAACTATAATTGACACGCATCTATAAATATTTCTGCTATGATAAAGTAATTTTAATTCAGGGTTTAATTTCGCCTATGAGAGTCGACCAGACATCGATGGATCTTCCTCGACGTTTTCTACAAACAAAGTGTAACAACTTTTGTAAATAGCATGGGAAAAACTATAAATAGCGGAAGCATTTGGCTTGTCGAAAAAAAATGTTTAAACGAATACTTACACATCCCTATCAATTGCAAATCACAATATTCGGATGATAGCATTAAACAGAAAATAAAAACTTTTCGTTATCGAACTCAATTTATTACAAACAATTGCAGTATAAATGTATACAGTTTTATTTGTCACACACTGTAAACTTAATCTAACGTTATAAATTAAAATGTTTACATTTCTTGCACGAAAACTCATTAACTCGGCATATCACAAAATTAAACTAAAAAACTCGCAACAAAAATGTTCAGCTCCGAAGAAAGCCATCAAGAAATAATCTACAAGACAGGACAGGTATTTCCTAAAAATTCTTGTCATGTACTTGGGGCATGTAAAAGATAAAATGCATGCTTAAGTTAGAACTAAGTTCGAAGATAGGATCTATTTACTACGAAATTTTTATGAATACTTATCGTTTATCCTCCGAGAGTAATTATCATAATTGATAACAATAGCCTAAGGTTGATTATAATAAACGTTGTAACTTTACCTAATTTATAGTGTTTTAGGACCGATATATCTATATATATAATCGAGACGGGTTGATAATAATACTAATAAGCGCAGAGCCGAAACGGTTATGAGTTGAAAGTTGAAATTTGGTAGACAGTTAGGGTACGTCACGGGAATGCACACCCATCAACAATGAAAGTGTTAAGTAACAATTAAAGTGATGAGTAACAATGGTTCAGGTGGTATCTTTTTATTTTTATTTTTCTACAAAAAGTATTTTGTAAATTATATAAAATATTCGTTAAATTATGTTTAACACCTTAACGCCCAATCCCGAGTATACTCGGGCAAATTTAAATAATCGTACGTAACTCCTCGTTGGTCGAATTAATTCAAATAAAGTTAATTTACATTCTATTGGATGTTGTTGATGATCTCAGCAAGTTTCGTAATTATATACATAATAGAAGTTTATTTTTTGACCATTTTTTTGGTCCCTATCTATAGAGATAGTATATCGAATGGAAAAATTCGTCATGTATTTGAGTGTTTACGGTAACTGATGCACATCTGTCTACAAACCGGTCTTCCCCTGCGATTTGTATGAGAATATCCCGCGAATGCCTATAAACAGCTGTTCTCAAGGACATTACGCTAACTACACCGAACAGCGGCGCGTGTCACGTGATCCGTCGCGATTTTTTTTTATTNCATCATGTCCCAACATCAGTCAGGGTTGAGAACATTTGCTACCTCCTATGCCAATCAGTCTGTTTATGCAGTGCAAATGGTGAGCTCTCCTTACAGAAGAGGTCACCATACAAACAAGAAGAATTTGTAAGACAATTCCCTTCACTCGGGGGAAGAGAATTGTCGTGAAACGGACTAATATCTGTGTAAAATTTTCGTTGTAGATCATGAATGCTTAGCCATAGAAACGCGTTTTTCATATTCAAAACTGTCCTGAAGGAAAACAAAAAAAAATTGTTAGGAAAAATAACATCAACACGAATGGAACAAGGATGAATTTGTCAAAGGTTGAGTAGTTTATATAATCAAATTTAAAAAATTAAGAAAATTTTTTTCTGAAATGCCCGTGCATGATAATCACATCTGTCAAAGTTAAAATGAGGCACAGAAAACAATGATGGGAGATGATGAATAACAATCACAGGAAAACTGAAATAGTTCCTTGTCTTTCTCTGTCAACAATTTTTGTGAAGTAAATCTTAGCGTTCCTTATCTATAAGTACCAAATCCGAGTTAATTACTTTTGAGTCCTTTGTCTTCCTTTTTTTCTAATCTTTTATTCCAGATTTTACCTATAACACCACTCACTCTCGTGATTCGATTCAAATCTTGTGTCACAATATGCAAACCTAAACCCCCAGAATTCTCATTGAAGTCAATTCTAGGTCAGACAGACAACAGAAAAATTGTGGAGAAAAGACGGCACGTGAAGCCTACTCTGTACATGGAAATAATTCGAGATGGAAGAATTAGAAGGATTAACCGTTTCAACTCGTAAAGCTTATTCGATTATATCTGAAACTTCTTATTATGCTGAAATAAAATTCACACAAATAATGAAACGTTTCTTCATTAAACTTGTATTAATATGAATAAACTCACATTCATCATAAAAATAGCGTACCATTTGATTAGCCAGTAATCGCTGCCATTTGTAATGGATTGTGCTACAACTAGCATTAGTAATAACAATATCCTGAAGAGAAAACTTGATCCAGCATTCAAATATTCTTTATAGACGGAAATTCCTATTGTTTCAACTTCTACATCGTCAGGTGGTATTTTTTTATTTTCATTTTCCTACAAAAAGTATTTTTTAAATTATATAAAAAAATCATTAAATTATGTTTAAATCTACTAGAAAATATTTCAGTATGAATTGTTGGAGTAAAAAATCCAAGGTATAGTTTTTTTTATAAAACTGAAAATTAAATTCGTATGCAAAATATAAACATATTCAGTATTTTCTTCAATATTTGTAGTTACATAGTAATAATATTTAAAAAGATAACCGATAAACAATGAGAAATATTTATCATTATACAGTATAATTAGTGACAATCGAAGAAAATAAATACAGTATAAATATTTTTCTGTACAAGTACAGCAATTCTCTCGTATCAAATCATTTTGTCAAATCACTCCTTACGTGGAAATGAAGTGCCGGTAATAACAAACAGCTTGTATATTACAACGTGATATTTATTTACAGTTTTCAATAATTTCCAAATGATCCCTCTGCCATTCAGAATCTAATGTTAATATAAGTATGATAATGTACTGTACACATTAATTAATGAATCAAACAGTTTATGATTTGATTGTAATAGTTTATTCCTAAGATAAAATAATTGGTTTTTTTTAGTAGGAAATATAGAGAGAATTACGTACAGAAGTTCAGAAATAGAAACTTTCACATCAATATGTTTGGTATGTATGAACAAAATCCTTGTGTTTAGTTCCCTACTTTACCTCTCACTCAGAGAGGTTAGAAGCAATTGGTTGTGATTGGCCTAAAACTTAAACACAATAAATGTCACTTTTTGAAGAGGCAGGTAAAATCCTTGTAACACAAGGTCTCCGAAGAGGCAATTGACTGGATTGAGGGAAAATAAATGTTTAAGGTTTTCCATGTCCGAGATATAAACAAGATATAAAGGTATTTTTGAAATTAACAGGTTACTTTCAGAGACATATTGCCTAATTTGCAAAAATTTTTTGAAGCCCCTCTCTGATTTATTGACGAATGACACAATATTCCAATAAGGAATGAGTCTGCTTTCAATAGGTTGAAGAANCCTTTAAACGACACTTTCTATAAATAACAATAATCAACAATAAAACATTTTCCGGTACAATTATCACTAAAAATTAAACAAAAAACATAAACATTTCCCGACAATAAATTTTTAAAAACTCTTACAACTTCGGTTTTTCCAAACTGCACTATATTTCCACTTAAGCTTCCGATCCACAACCATACGATTTTAACGATTCCTAATTTTTTCACGTTAAAAACATTTTAAAACAATAAAATTTAATTATTATGTAAAATTATTATTTCAATTACACTTACTTCTTTTGGTTTGTCTGTAACTACTTAATTTTATTTTTAATACATTCCGTTCTACTCCCTCCTTTTTATAATGCTTAACCATGATTGGTGAATCTCTCTACCATTGTTNGTTTGTTCAAAACAGAATTCGTTATTTTTTAATCACAAAATATTATAACTTCATATTAATACCCGAATTGTGAATATATAATTAAAATGTCTTTATGTAAAACTTTTTTGAATAAAAAGTTGTTGCATCGATACTTGCTTGTATTAATTATAGTTAAAGTTAATTTATTCGATCAATAATTCGGAGAGTGCATATTTTGCTGTAATTCATAATACAGGAAATCCTCGTATATTCGAACATTATGAGCATGTCCAAAATTTGCCGCATTTTTTGACAGATAAACATTGTCCTGTTTTAGTAATTTTTTTTAATCCCATTTTTTTATATCTGATACGAAAACATTGTATGCAATAAATCAATTTAAATTTTTTGGATTGCAATTTGAAAACATTGTAGACCAATAAATTCTTACTATTGTCTGTTCTTTAATCTCGAAAACGGGGTCAGGTATTATACATTGAAGACAGAGAATAGATATGAAAAGCTTAGTGGTAGGAGGGTCCATAAACTATAATCGACCTTCACTTTCACGTCATTTCAGTTGAAAATTTTTATTCACAACGGAGTCAGACGACCCACAGGATTTGATTGTTATCTGGAAAAATATGCACAGCAGCAAGACGCTACTAAAATCGAGAGCATATATTTTAAATTGATTAAAAATTGCAACTCGACATTGTGATGATAATTTTTGCTCGTCTTTATTAATTAATATTTTAGCAAATGAGCCCGCCGTCGATTGTGCAAAAAGTAACGATAGCAAAATTAAGAATATTAAATTATAGCGGATTTTATCCGTTTTCACCGGTTGCAAGGATTAGGTTCTTCCTTTTCCGAGTATGACTGGAAAATTTTAGATGAATCTGAAAATATGTTCGATTTCCTGCAAAAAACCACATCTTAAATAGTGCAGGAGCCAATCGTTCAATATAGAAACGTACCCATTAACGAGAAATTTATTTTACGTCTTTAACTATTAGAAAGGGGCCCTCCATAAATTACGTAAGGTATTTTGGGGTGGGTGGGGGTCAAGGATTTCTTACTCGGTTAAGGGTGTAATAGATCTCGTCTTAAGTAATATTTTTATTTTTTGATCTCGTTGAGTGGTGGAGTTTTGAATTTCGCAATACGGCCGTTTCTATTAAGAACGCTCGTTGTACTGAAGTTATCTCGTGTGGCATGATAAAATAATAACGCTTGCAGACACACTCTATGCGTTTTTTTCATGGGAGAAAGGCCGTGTAGTGGTTTCTCTCTTTTTTTTTTTTATTAGAATAAGTGCACCACTTCTATGGGTGTGTAACACTAAGAACACATAAACCAAAATACATGATACAAAGTAAACATAAAAATTATTATTCGGCTTTTAGTGAAAACAAGAATGTAAAACTAGATATTATCTATATTAATATTATAAAGAAGTAATGTTTCTATGTATGTTAGTTTGTATGCAGAAAGTAATCTTCGAAAATACTCATCCGATTTCAAAAATTATTTTACTAATATTTAGAATGGAACTTCAGTGTGGACAGGCTGCATATTATTACTTTAAACATGGGGGATGGACAGTTCTTTACGGTTAACCTTCCCTGTAAGGCTTACCGTAAAGAACTCTGCTTCTACTTATACTATTTTAGATGCGGTTTTTTGCGTTTTTGATTGCGTTTTAATAGAGTATGTCAACAGAATGTACACAAAGAAGGGATTTTTCGATATTCCCTCCGCGGGGGAGAGAGACAGGATTAAGGCTTACTGTGAAGAACTTGGCTTCTATTATACTATTTTAGATGCGGATTTTTGTGTTTTTGATTGCGTTTTAATAGGGTACGTCAAGAGAATGTACACTAAGAAAAATTTTTCCCCACGGGAGAAGTGTTATACATTTATAATACATACATTTTGAGCCACAACAAGGCGTGGCGGGGTCTGCTAGTAATTTATAAATAGACTTTTCTTCGGTGTTTTTTGAACATAATTGTAAAAATAATGAAACTGTGGTTTCTGAACAAGCTCATCGAGTGGACATGGTCACCTGAAACCAAGCGTAAAGATTTCTAATTTCAGAATAAGTGTATGTTGATCATAAATTGGACAATGATAGATCATATTGCAAAGGTTAAATCTCTAAGTGGTGATGAGATCCTGCATTTAACACTAGGAACATAAAGTCTTATTATTCGACCAGTTTTATTACTCAACCATTGTTGATTACACTTTTGCGTAGCGTTGTCATGAATATAATTTTTAAGGCTGCTACGTGAGAGAGGGATGCGAGTGTATTCCAAATCAGTGTCCTTTGCAGCTGACAGCCTCAAAGTGGACTTTTTCATTTCTAAGTATGACAGAATTGCCAGGAAAATATATAAAAGTTATCTTATTTACAAGATTTTTAACATGATGCTGGATATATGCGATTTTATTGCTATTGCAATTGGGATTTAATAGAGCTTTTAGGACAGACTGAGAATCACTGTAAATGTTGATAGACAGAGTTTTGTTTGGTAGTGAAGTGGCCCAGTGAACAGCTTGGTAGTCAGCATTTTCAGCTTGATAGATGGAGGTATGTGGAAAGTATCTGTACATTCTAACATATTTTGGCAAAATATGTCAGTTTGGAGGAAGATACAGATACTTGAGCTAACAAGAAGGGAGCTTTTGGAAGCATCTGTGTAGATATTAATGTCTGCATGGTTATCCATGAAGGAAGCAGATGACGCCAAATGTATTCTGTGTACACTAAATGTGATCGCCAGCTTGTTTACAGGGTGATGATCACATTTAGTAGGGTAATTGCAATGTGGTAGCATATGAACAGCCGTAGATAGAAGTAAAGACCGTTGTTGAGCCTTGACGTTTGAAGTTTTGATGTAGTACAGTCGACCCCCCTATAACACGGGTTTCTATAGTTCGGATTCCTATATGACGGCGAACAAATTGCGACAGTATCCGTACAAACAAGGTAAAAAATCTCCTATAATTCGGTAAAACGTCATCGGGCAGCCGAACTACTTTCCGCCGTCCAGCGCCACGCTACGGAGAGTTTAGGCGGGTAAGTTGAGTTTGCTATCGTCTGTACAGTATTACAGTCGACTCCCCTATAACACGGTAGATACATTCCGTTCTTTATGAATTTATTTTGTACGAGTCCTTGCCAATCACAGCTCGGCACGTATGCACTTTACAGACTACGACTGTTTGAAAGGTTTTCTTCCATAAAATTAATCGATTCCTAGACTAATTCGACTCAACATTTCCAAAATACGTATATTATTTGGGAATAATCCGTATAAACTATGCTATAAACAAAAAATTGTAGGATTACTTACCGAGTGTGCACCGTTCGACGTCGCCATTGCTTAAACTTGTTTCCGTGGGAGAGCAGCGCACCAAACGGCAGGCACGATTTCTGATGTTATTTTTCTGCGGAAACTTCGTTGAACTTTGGAGACTTCGTTGAATGGTATCGCAGGGGAGGACTATTGGAAAATCCACAATAGTCCTCCCCGCGATATCATTTTGTGGTCCTGTCACTCTCCGTATTTGCCGTATTTTTAGGCGACATGCCTTTTTCCTGCCAGTTTCCCCACAACCAAACCGTAGGAGGTTGCTGTCCAATGACAGGGATCCGACTTCCATTCTCGAAAGATCGGGGGTTTATTCTATCCTATTAGAAAATATGTCGGGTGGTCGCACCCATTATATTTGCGCGACAACTA
The DNA here is from genome assembly GCF_000671375.1 of Centruroides sculpturatus. Lineage (NCBI taxonomy): Eukaryota > Metazoa > Arthropoda > Arachnida > Scorpiones > Buthidae > Centruroides > Centruroides sculpturatus. The sequence continues at coordinate 188,494 of NW_019384836.1, forward strand.
GAATATTGTCGTGTTGTATTTCAGAACATCAGTATTCTATCAGGGAAGGCAAGAATGAAACTGAGCTCGCTAGAATGGTGTTACAACACCAACATACCCCCTTGTGGGACGAGGTGGCCATAATAAGACATTGCAATAACAGAAATATTATATATATTTGGGAAGCCCTTCTTACCAACATATTAAATCCTTGCAACACTCCCACACTTGATTTGCCCCCTTTGTGGATCAATTTGTATAACTATCTAAACCAACATGTCTAGTTCCACAATTTCGAGGCGCATAGCACATGCGCATTACAACCGCGCGTATTTTTATTTAAAAATTGCTTTATGTTCTACTGTTGCTTCCATTCAAAAAGGTTAATACGCTTGGAACGGTCAGTTATTTGTAATCAAAAAAAGGAATTTAACCGTTTTTTTAACGACCTGAAGAAGACGAAAATAATTATGGTCGAAAGCGCTTGTCTGTCTGGCGACACTTATTTATAATTTAACGCCTGTATGATAAAAGTTTCACCTAAGCATGTAATTAATTTTATTGACTTTATCTAAAATGTAATTAATATGGCAACGGAATGTGGTTTTTATTCTTTTTAGTTTATTTTTTTGTTTCTGTTTACACGTGCACTTTCTAGTCGATCAGGCAACGTTTTTTGCGTCTTTTGCGAACATTAAAATTAATATAAAAATAAATATGACGACGTTGATTAATGATAATGATGATAATAATAATAATATTGTTAATAATTAAAAAATAAAGTTCCTAAAATAAATTGTTCATTCGAATTTATTAAATTTTCATATGTTTAAATTTGTTCAGATAAAGTCTTTTATAAATAATAGTACATATTAATTAACTAATTAATAATTATGTATTTTAGACCTAAGGTTTTTAGAACTTCGTATAAATTTTTTTTTGTTAAAATTTTTCTATAAAATCATACCTAAATATTACGTAAAATAGGAGAGGGGAGAGGAGGGGAGGGGGAATAAAAAAAAATATTACGGTTTCTTACACAGGGGTGGGTGGGATCTAAAATGGCCAAAATCGCCCTTACATAATTTATGGACGGCCCAAAGCAAGAGATCAAGTGCAGTAGTTTTTACAATAGTTGAGTCACGCCACCCTGTGGACAGCTAATTTTAGTAAGGATAGGGTGTTACGTTTTATCATTAAAATCGTTTTGTATTTTTTATACATTATAAAATGACAAAAAGCTTCATTTTTAGGGTAGGGATGAATTTTATGAAGAAAATTATAAATGCTAATAACGAGTAAAATCCTCATTAAGTTCGACCCTACTAAAGATATGACACAAGACCACCCTTTATCTCTTCATTCGGTCGACCTTTAACTACCGAAATTGAATAACATCAATGCCATAATACACAAACCTTCCTGAAAATTTCAAAAATTTTCTACGGAAAGTATAGGAGTTATTAAGCATCAAAGACAGTGAACAAACTACTGTCCCCCACTAAAGCTTGCGCGTTTATCGTTGTTTATGGTACTGTCAACGTCGAGGAACTCGTTATACGTTGTACAAAATGGAATTTAGTGAGTCTGGTTTAAAATATCATCATTAGAAAATGTTTAAATCGGAGTATTAAAGAAAGCAACACATAAAGGTCGACAACAGCAGTGACGAAAAAATTAAAATATTTAAATTTCGGTTTACCTACGTATCTCAAAAAGAACAGTGTTTTTAAAATTGATGTCCGCAATATCAATAGATATTGTTCTATCAGAAGCAATATACGTAGCGTATTTAATCAAAATACATACGAGGTATATATACAGTATAATAACGAGATTGATGTCGAAGTTTTAAACGCGAAAATGTGTACGGTGGACGTTCAGCGCCGCTTTCCTGTAAGCCTAGAAGTTTGAAGATGGCATTTGGAACGTCAGTGGAATCATGCTCGACGTATCAAACGCCATTGTCAAACTTCTAGGTTTACAGGAAGGCGGCGCTGAACAGCGGCGTAGCGTGGGTGTCAGCCGCCCGGGGAGGAGGAAAATTTCGCCTCCCCTTATTTAGGTATCTCAATTTAAAAGACTAAAATTCAGTTTCGTCACAGAATAAGTAATAATGAAAAATTCCGTGCTAGTGTTGCCACCTTTTTAAAATCGCAGACCTGGACGGCAGGTGAGGTTTGTTCGAATAGAAGTTCCTGACGCATGCGTATGTCATTTTGCAATGCGAAGAATAATGTGCAGTACAAGCTGGTACTAGTCGGTGAGACTAGTTCTCGGTCGTCCAAAAGAATGGCTTTTCCCAATCTTAGGAAAATCGAGGGCGGAGGGACTTACAGTTAAATATGAAAGCGGAACGAAGAATTGTGAGATCCCTCAGTTCCAATGTCAGGGACCTGACACCAGTTTATCAACTTATCAGTCGCGGATAAACACGCGGGATCTTATTCAGACAACAATCAAGAGACATTTCCTTAACGATAAATAAGGAAAAACATTTAATAAACTAAAATAAACACATTAATACAACTTGGAAAGAATTAAGTAATTAAATACAATCGATGAAGACAACGAATAAATCAAAATAACTACTGAGAGAGTAACGGACTTAACTTATACGATATCAAGAGAGAGAGCTCACAATTCATTAATAAACATATAACCTGTTTAGTTGACCTTGTCTTGCTTTCGTAGAATATACAAGGTCTGTTCAAAAAGTATCGGACCTTTGGTCGGCAAAAATAAATTTATTGACTTTGAGGTACAAAACCCTAATCCCCTTCAAAGTAGTCTCCTTGGTAATGTATACACTTCTCCCAGCGTTCCTGCCATTGCTGGAAACACTGCTGGAACGCATCTTTTGGAATGGTTATCAGCCGGTCCGTCGCATTTCGCATGATGTCTTCTCTCGACTAAATTTGGGTTCCTTTTAGCGGCATTTTCAGCTTGAGAAATAGCCAAAGGTCACACGGAGCCATGTGGAGAGAGTACGGAGCGTGACGAACCACAGGAGTATTGTGTTTGGCGACGAAAGCCCGAATCGGATGCGCAGAATGGGCGGATGCGTTATCACGATGGAGCTGCCAAGTTTTGATCGACCACAGATCCCATCGTTTGCATCGCACTGTATCGGAAAGACGACGAAGGACCTCCTGGTAGTACTCCTTTGGGATGGTTTGGCCTTGTGGTGCGTACTCACGACACACCACCCCACGAAAGTCGAAAAAACTGTCAACATGACCTTTGATATTGCTGCGGACCTGCCGCGCTTTTTTTGGCCTCGAGGATCGTCCCCGAAAGCCTGCTGAATCTTGCGAATGGTTTACACTCGGGTATCGCCAAGGTTTTTGGCAAAATTTGATGTAATATCGCTGCTCACGTTGTTCAGTCATTTTCCAGCTTAGTGAAATCCGACGAGAGCGCACTACATGACCTCACTCATACGCCGATTGCCAACGACTGACGCTTTCTGCAGGCGGGAAAAAATTCAGGGCTGTGCATGACTGTCCCCTCCACAACTCCACCGAAGGAGGCCTCTCTCGCATCATTGGTTTACGCGGAAAAAAATAAGGTCCGATACTTTTTGAACAGACCTTGTACTTCAGTTCTAAGTCCTCAACTTTCATTCAAGTGTATGTCTAAATAAGCACAATGTTACACTTCTTCTTTTATGTTTCTAACTTAATATTAATTCGATAGGATACGACTATGAGCGTTGGTCTTCTGGAGCTTGTATGGATTTCGTCTTCCTCATGCTGGGATTTGTTGACGAGCTCTTAAGGGCGTTGGCCTTAGAGAGCAAATGTGTGGAGTGTTTTCACTCTCAGATCTCGGGACGAACTCCCCAAATTCTCTTAAACTTCCACTATATCTTTTGATTTACAACCAATCATCATACTAGGATTATTCCACGTGAACGGATGGAAAGGGGAATAAATGAGGGGTAGACAGTTTCCATCGTAGCGAGATTTTTAACATATATGGGAAAAACAGAGGATGCTCATACTTCCGTCAAAGAAAGTGGCTCTGTTGTCCCACGCTAAAAAACCGTTATTTTCTCACCAAAACGAAAGAACATTTTTCTACAAAAATTTTACTTTATTTTTAAATTATTATTTAGACCCAGGGGCTATTCGGATCTCACAATAACATGCCCTCATTTAAAATCGGAGGTCCTAATAAAACCGTCGAAGTAGATGAAACAGTAATATGCAAACTCAAATACGAAATAGGGCGAATACTGTAATCTACAAAATGGGTCGTAGGAGACAATAGTTGCTTCATTTGTCAAGTGAACGACAGATCTGAAACCACGCTAAATTGAGTTGTGTCTAAATTTGTAAATTCTGGTAGTGTTAACTATAACCGATGAATGGAAGGGATATAATCACATAGACGACATTAAAGGAATAGATATTGAACATAGAACAGTTAATCATTCAATAAACTTCGTAAACCCCAAAACGGGCGATCATACTCAAAACATTGAAAAATTATGGGGTTATTTAGAAAATAAAAAACAATTTACTAAAGCATTACACGGATGATCTCTCGGACTCGTACACGTATTCCTTTATGTAGGGGAGATCGGGGCAAGATCGGCATGTAAGCTTTACTTAAATTTTGTGTAATAAATACTGCTGTAAACTGAAAAAAAAACCTTGCATATTGTCTGTTGGAATGTTACCTTACTATAGAACTGGTTAAAATCAGTTTGGACATAAAAATAATTAAAATAATTACAACTTTACAAGAAGAGAAGAATGGACGAAGTTGCCCCGGGTATAGGGGCAAGATCGGCAACTTCTCTCTTTTTGTAAAGTTGTAATTATTTTAATTATTTTTATTAAAGTTGCCCCTGGTATAGGGGCAATACTAATGGGGCAAGATAGGCACGTATATAAAATTATGTTATTAACGATGTATAAGTTGGAATTCACTATTAAAACAAAGAAATACAAATCCAACACCCATTTAATATTATTACAACGAAATGCAAGTTCAAAGACATATATACATGAATAACAAATGCAAACATGTTTTCATTTATCATCTGTTTGATTTTTATCCTTTGCTTCTAATGTGGCTTTATATGGAATTGAACGAAAATGAAAATTTGCTTGATAATTCAACTACGCTTGTTGGAGAACAATAAAAACACTACACTCAACAAGCCACCAATAAAACTCAACTGCCTAACCTATAATCGAAGTTTTTTTTAATTTGTTTTTTAAAAAAAGCGCTTGACAAACTTGCCCCGCATGCCGAAGTTGCCCCGATCTCCCCTATAAGAAGTTCATGAAATGGCCAGCTAGAAACCCCGGAGAAAGATTTCAAATATTCGTAAAACACTTGAGTATGACATATCCAGGTACCGAAAAAACACCTTAATGGATAGAACCAGAGTGTGTTCCCACCGCACCAGTTTTTAATATAAAAAAGAAAAAAAACAGGCCAACACAACAAAGAAAATGACTAATAAGACAAAGAAAAGAACGTCCACAGGTGCTGAGGAATCGACTTCGTCAGGGAAGAAACGTATAAAAAGGAAAAAACAAAATCACTAACATTTAGTAATAATTTCAATACAGTAATACCCCGACTTACGCGAACCCGGAGTTACGCAATTTTCAAATTTCCTCGATTCGTCTTTCGTTTGAGCGCCACGCACTCTTGATTACTGACTCCACCCATACTATTGTTCAGCTTACATGTTCGGACGTATCGTGCGGAATCGACGCATAGCTACTATTTATTTTGTGTTTCTTATTTCTACGGAGACTTGAGAGAATCTATGTGGTGATTTCTTGTTACCGTGAACGAATCAAAAGACGAGATGAGATTAATGAGAACATTTACTAGCTTACATACATTCGACTTGGATTTTATACAAATTGCGAAATTATACCCCGACTTACGCGGTTATCGCTCGGTTCCACCTATCGCGTAAGTTCGTGGTATTACTGTAATCTACTAGTATAGGTTACGTTAGTTTAGGACACGTGACCGCTCCGTTCGAACCATCGGTTATCGCGCAGTCTCGAGAAGAGTTCGAAATGACGTCCGGAAATTCCGCCATTTTGGCACCATAGGTAAAAATAACCCGTTTTTGTTCAGGAATTTATTCCTGGAAAAGTTTTAGACCATGTGTAAGATAGAAAAAAACAATACAGTAAAACATCGATTATCCGACTCAATTGGTACTCGGATTGGTCGGATAACTGAAAAAATAACATAACCGAAAAAAATGAAAAAATGCATTATTAGTATAGTATATTAGTATGTCCCATGTAATTAGTATATCGCTATTAACCAACTTCGCGTTGAATTTTCATCGATGTTAAAAATTATTTTTAAATTATTTTATTGCTCACAAAACAACCACTCATAATTAGAAAATTAAGACTCCTTTAAATACTGGCCGCCCTTCAATGGTCGAGCCGTTGATGCCAACTAAAATTTAACAAAAATAATATTAAAGTAGCCAAGACATAGCCAAATATTTTAGCGCCACATCGCTAGCGGACATTTGAAATTTGCCGACTAGAACGGTCGGTTAACCGATGTGACGGTTACTCGGTGGTCGGATAAGCAATGCTCTACTGTAGAATTTCTCGGCTATGTCATCAAACACAGAACAAACTAATACTATTTTTTGTTTTTTTTTTAGGTTCAAGAACTCGGGAATGAAGAAAAATAGAATTTATCTTTTTGAATAAATGAAGATGAAGAAAAAAGAAGGAACTTCGGAATAAACTGAGCTAAACTTACAGCGAAAGAGTCTTTACAAGCAAGGTAAAAAGGCACCAACTCGAAATTCTTTTGTGAGTATTAAAGATTTTTTTACATCCATAATTCTAATCCTTAGCGTAACGGTTAGACACAGACATGAAAAGAAAGTTTACTTAAACATTTGAAATGTATAAATAAACGTTTTATTTCAATAATTGATATTTTATAGATTTAATATTCACTTAACAATAAGAATATCGGCCCGTAATTTCGTTAGATATTGACATTTCATTGAGACTTAATCGAATTTATTTATTTTTTAGTGTGATTAATCAATTTATATAGAATTAGATGTAATGTTATTCAACGTAATTGAAATTGTTATTAACGGAGACCGTTGTAATTTATATTTTAGAGCTTATCACACAGCAATCAAGTATACAGTTATTTACAATTGTAAGAAATTTTCTAATTAGCAAAGTGTAATAAATTGCTTTGAAATACTCGATTGCTGTGTTTGGTAAGACTTAAAATATAAATTAAAAATACGTCGAATAATAATGTAAGGGGAAGAAACGGAGTTATTATTTATAGATCTGGTCATACTGTTTATTTAAAATTATCGAAACCGTTCAAATTAAATCAATTTATTTGAATAAAAATAAGTTTAAATTAGATAAAGGTTGAAGCTAACGGTTCTTTGCATCGTTACTTCCTATTGGATAATACAACCTCACGTGGTCACGAAGAAAACAGTTTTAAACACGTTTGTAATAAAGTGACACGATGCGGCTATTTTTTTTTTAAGTTTAAATTTTAAAATTAATAAAGTAACTTAAGTAATACGCCATTTGCAAACATATTTAATTTATAACTTTTATTTCTAGACGTTACCATTTGGCTTAGATTATTTAGGCCTATACTCTAGTTTTATATACAATGTATAAGGCAGGGGTGGCCAAAACGTGGCGCATTGGACGATTACAAGTGGCGCTTCAGTTAGTTCTGAGCAAAATTGCCAGATTTGGCTTTTATGCGATTAAGAATATTTTATAAAAAAATAAATTTTTTACGGTCTGTCATGGCAAGTTCATTTGTTGCACAATTCGTTACAGTCTATTTTGCAGATAAAATGAGTGTTCTCCACATAGTAAATTACAGTGAATGCACGTATTTTGAGTCTTGCGATCTTTATTTCCGATCAGTTTACAGGCGTGTAAATGGCCGAAAACATTTATTGTGATTAAAGTTATTCCAAGCTGATCTCGTTCTCAGTGCCAATAATTGTGGTGCAGAGTAATCTTCACCAAACGAGACTCTGGCAGCAACAGCACCATCATAAAGCAATAGCCCTCTCGTACAGGAGATTATTGTTGACTATTGTAAATTGGTGCTTCAATAAACTGTCATAAATGAATTAATTCAACTGCGTGATAAAGTTATTCCCTTTTCTCTCCTAAGCGAAGCAGATTTATTCTTATCTCTATTTATCAACCCCTAACATTGAACGTAAGATTGTACAAAAAGTGTTCGAGTTATATGGCGCATTTGAACTCGTCTGTCAAAAAATTGGCACATGGTATGCAAAAGGTTGGCCACCCCTGGTATAAGGGTTATCTAAAAGTCATCTGTTATTAGTGACGCTCGCCTCTTCAATTTCAACCTCGTGTAGTTCTGATCTTGTTAATAGTTCGGGGTCTTCGTTAAATCTAGATTTCATGACGTCACAGAAAGGGTGTGTGTTAGGCTGTGAGATATATACGGAATATGTTAGAATAGTGTTTTATTTTTTTGATAATCATTCAAAGTGATACCTTTTTATAGTTTAGAAAACTTTTAGTAATACTTTTCAGCAACTTTTAGTCGTACTTTTAGTAATTACTTTTCTGGCTATTATATATGACAGGGGAAAATTTATGGCAATCGGTCAAGAAATAATTCTTCCAAGATTTTTAATTTTGGACTCCGGTTTTTAAATCTTCGAGAAATACAAATAATTTTTTCACCCTGTTTGAAGCTTAATAACTCTTGTGCCTATTGTCGAAAATGTCTGAAATTTTGCAGTGAGGTTTGTGCATTACAGGGATTAAAGCTGCTAAATTTTGACGGTTACAGGAAGTGAAGAGATAAACGGATATCGTGTCATATTTCGAGTAGGGTTACGCTTAATGATGATTTTACTCGTAATTAGCATTTCCAATATTTTATAATACGTAGCCTACTCTCAAAATTAAGTTATTTGCCATTTTATAATAAGTTAGTACATGTAAATGTTTCATTCTTGAAGCCGAATTATAATTACCATAAACTTCGATCAGTACCCGAGAGAGGTAATTTGCTCATCATTGTGGTTCTTTAAACATGACTGTCGGTAGCTTTAGGTCAACACTGGAACGGAGGAAGGGGCTTATTACAAGTCGGACAAAGTCGAACGAAAAGAAAGGGGTTGAACTTTAATGGAGGTTCGTTTTGTTTCATTAAATTTTATTCAGTTTATGCGTTTTTTATTCTTTTATATTATTATTCATACAGTGAGAAAAGTTTTGCGAAGATTTGAGTTTTGTTCGACGTTCAAAGAAGAGTACGGAAACTTGGACAAACTGGGTAGAAAAAAATCGATATTTCGGATAACCGATTGTGTACGAAAAAATTTATTAATTTATCCCATGTTGAAATTTTTCGCCGTTGCGTGTCGCTTTGCATTGAATTTTCGTCGATGTTAAGCCTAACGAAGACTATTGTATAGTTAAAAATTATTTTTTTTATTTTGTACAAACAAAATAAATATATTGAAAAATATAAAAACAATAAAAAATTATACTTCAGAAGTTAATTTAGTATCAAAAACGTAAGATATTTGAGTAGCCCAGGATATAGCCAAAGATTGCAGCGCCACAGCACTGGCGAAAATTTAAATTTGCCGACTGGAATTCTTTCAGATAATTGACGTTTTGGATAAACGACGCTCTACTGTATTAATACTGTCTATCCTAACTAAATAGAGTTTCGTTTACATCATACTAGAGTTCATGCACCTCTTGNCCTTTTTGCTTATACGTCCGGTGTCGATGGTCAGTGATGACGGTAGTTAATCCCTTGGTTGCTGTTTTTTTGAAAGCCACCCCTTATCTGGGCCGAGCCCTCTTTATACTAATTTCGAGGGGGTGAGAAGTATGACGTTATTAATGATTTATCCGAACACCTGCTAGTGTGTTGATATTTGGATCTAGCTAGTTCGGACAAATGACTCAGAGAAGTTTGTTTAATTTATTGATATTGGTGTCAAGATGATATGATTTTATGATATAAATTTCTATAGGTTTGATGGCTCTCATCCATAAATTAACAATCATTTGACAATAATTTCTTTATCCTGGTCAACTATTTAGATATTGTTTATATCAAACGTCGTGTTTGACTATGAACAAGGCGATTTATTGCCGTAACCACGTGTTACGTGCAACCAAGAGGTGATAAGAAATATCTCTTATTCCCTTCTTGTTGATACTAACGTCTATAGAATAACTGTTAAACAAATAGAGATGATTTC
>NW_019384836.1:199027-254135 GCF_000671375.1 Centruroides sculpturatus
AAATATGGAAAATCATAAAAAAATTCATACAGGAGAAAAGCCCTACAGTTGTGACGAGTGTAAAAAGAAGTTTGCAGACAAGTCAAACTTAATTAAACACCTTCGAGTCCATACAAGCGAAAAGCCTTACACTTGTGACGTGTGTAAACAGAAATTTACACAAAGGTCTAATTTAATTACACACCTCCGAATTCATACAGGAGAAAAGCCTTACTCTTGTGATGTGTGTAAACAGAAGTTCACACCAAAGGCAAATTTAATTAGACATCTTTCGATCCACAATAAACAAAAGTAACATTGAACGTTAATTATGATCAGCGAAATTCGTTTGAAACCACGATCCAAAAATACATTATAATATTCTTACTTAGAAATTTAGAAGAAATATTATTTTTAATTTCTATTGATGTAGAATGATCGAAAGACGTAAGCAAAACTGGTTTTATATGAAAATTTGTTTTTTTAATTTCTAAGAAGTTTCAACTAAACATTTCATTATTCATATTCAAATGTAGCTCTTTTCGAATTTTATAATTATATTTCAAACTGTCACAGTTTTGTATCTCGATATTTTTAAACAAAATTTANTATTTTGTACAAACAAAATAAATATATTGAAAAATATAAAAACAATAAAAAATTATACTTCAGAAGTTAATTTAGTATCAAAAACGTAAGATATTTGAGTAGCCCAGGATATAGCCAAAGATTGCAGCGCCACAGCACTGGCGAAAATTTAAATTTGCCGACTGGAATTCTTTCAGATAATTGACGTTTTGGATAAACGACGCTCTACTGTATTAATACTGTCTATCCTAACTAAATAGAGTTTCGTTTACATCATACTAGAGTTCATGCGCCTCTTGTAAGTTTTCAGCCGTTCTTGCCAAAGTTGAAAGTGTAGCTGTTTTAGGATTACCGCTTCATCCCATCGAACCAAGGTACCTTCTGCTTGCGCCATCTGGGCCAATACTGTTGTACTGGATCCTTTTCTAATATCATACCTGTGTTCTCTGATCCTTACACGTAGGTTTCTAGTAGTATATCGGTTTTTAGTATTTTTGAATTTTGAACTTGTTGTTCCATTTATGAAGTATTTCATTTAGCCTGATGATAATCTATTGAATTGATCGAAAACATTTGTTTTAATAAAAATCTCTAAGCGAGTAATAAGGTGTTGGTTACATATTTTTTTATTGTGGTTTATATTGAACTAAGTTCAATCTTGCAAGAATGAAATCCACGATTCACTCTTAAGAAATTGTATTTTACACGTTCCAATGTTATCAGTTCATCTTATCGAGAAGTTATGAGGAAAGTATACTTTAAATAAGTCTTTAAAACACAATTTTTCATTAAATAATAGCAATGATTAAGACTATCTATAATACATTCTAATATTAAATTTATTATTAATTATTATTAATATTAAAAATCATGTAAAATTAAAATTTTATACAATTTATTTCATGTATGTTGTTATTACTTTCAGCTATTCTTTGCACAAAACACAGTTTTGAAGAAAATATTTTCCAAGTTTATAAGAAAAATTGAATGTTGATGCACTGCTTTACTTACATCAGTGATCTTCGTTTCAAAAGAAGAAAAAGGTCTACTGCAAGGATAGAAAAAGAAAATTCATGAAGACATAAATACATTTAAAAAATATTTTACAGAAATTGTTTAGTCTACTTTAATATGTCATCCCTGATTAGCTGTTGTTGAAAATATTAATAGCATAATATATTTATAAACTAATATTATCATCTCTAAAATTATTTTTGTGTGTGTTTTGATACAGAAATGTTATTTTAAATATAAAAATGATTATTGAATTAAATATTATTAATGATTTAATTATTGTTTTTATGTAAGAAACTTTTTATTATATCGATAAAATATTATTTATAAAAAATATTTTAATTGCAGGAAAAAGGAACCAAAAGAAATTTTCGTGTAAACGCTGTAAGAAGAACTTTACAACTAAACAAAGTTTGCAAAATCATGAAAGAATCCATACAGGAGAAAAGCCTTACACTTGTGATGAGTGTAAACAGAAGTTTACACAAAAGTCAACCTTAATAACACATCTCCGAAAACACACTGGAGAAAAGCCTTATACTTGTGACGAGTGTAAAAAGAAGTTTGCAGACAAGTCAAACTTTATTACACACCTCCGAATTCATATAGGAGAAAAGCCTTACAGTTGTGATGAGTGTGAACAGAAGTTCACAACTAAACAAAATATGGAAAATCATAAAAAAAATTCATACAGGAGAAAAGCCTTACACTTGTGACGAGTGTAAACAGAAATTTACACAAAGGTCCAGTTTAATTACACACCTTCGAATTCATACAGGAGAAAAGCCTTACTCTTGTGATGTGTGTAAACAGAAGTTCACACAAAAGGCAAATTTAATTAGACATCTTTCGATCCACAATAAACAAAAGTAACATTGAACGTTAATTATGATCAGCGAAATTCGTTTGAAACCACGATCCAAAAATACATTATAATATTCTTACTTAGAAATTTAGAAGAAATATTATTTTTAATTTCTATTGATGTAGAATGATCGAAAGACGTAAGCAAAACTGGTTTTATATGAAAATTTGTTTTTTTAATTTCTAAGAAGTTTCAACTAAACATTTCATTATTCATATTCAAATGTAGCTCTTTTCGAATTTTATAATTATATTTCAAACTGTCACAGTTTTGTATCTCGATATTTTTAAACAAAATTTAATATTTTCTGAAATTTTGAAATTTTAATTTTCTGTTTGAACATACAAAACAGAGTTTATGTAGAAGTTTGTTCAAAACAGATTTCGTTATTTTTAATCACAAAATATTATGACTTCATATTAATATTCAAATTGTTAATATATAATTAAAATATCTTTATGTAAAACTTTTTTGAATAAAAAGTTGTCTCATCGATACTTGCTTGTATTAATTATAGTTAAAGTTAATTTATTCGATCAGTAATTCGCAGAGTGCATATTTTGCTGTAATTCATAATACAGGAAATCCTCGTATATTCGAACATAATGAGCAAGTTCAAAATTTGCCTCATTTTTTGACAGATAAACATCGTCGTGTTTTAGTAATTTTTTTTCTTTATAACTCATTTTTTATATCTGATACGAAAACATTTTGTGCAATAAATAAATTTAAATTTTTTGGATTGCAATTTGAAAACATCGTAAACCAATAAATTCTTACTGTTGTTTGTTTTTTAAACTCGAAAACGGTGTCTGATAATATAGATGCAAGTCAAGACCAGATATGAGAAGCTTAGTGGCAGGAGAGTCCGATAAACTATAATCGATTTTCGCTTTCATGTCATTTTAATTGAAAAATTTTATCCACGACAGAGTCAGTCAGACGACCCACAGGACTCGATTGTTATCTGGAAAAATATAATGCACAGCAGCAAGACGCTACTAAAATCGAGAGCATATATTTTAAATAAATTAAAAATTTAATAAAATTGCAATTCGACATTGTGTCAATAATTTTTGTTCATCTTTATTAATTAATATACAATGGGTGATCGGTTAACGAACAGATCGGATAACGAACACTTTCGCGAAAGATTTTTATGTTCAGACAACGAACACCCCACAGAACAAACACAAGAAGAAGCGATGTCAAACAATGAATACCGATTGGTCTTCCCTTGGTCTTCGGGCAATAATTCAAAACTTTTCGAAGTGCGGAAGACATTGGCATCGACGCTCAACTCGGTATATACCGATCCGATGGTATTTTTCCGAACTTTGAAACTCTCCCTTGTAATTCCAGCCTTTATTTTTCTGACAAAACAATTCTTTTGTGTATTCGCGAGACTCGGGTAGGCAAGCGTTAAGTTTTGCGTCTGTTTTTCTTTTCGAAAGGTGAGAGTATAAAAGCAAAGGTAGAGAGTGGGAAGAAGATGCCTCATGTTTCTGGGCAGTATGGCTTGAACAGGTCTACAGTAGGCCGTAGTTAAATCTTATCTAAGAAAGATACTGTATTATCAAGAAGACTCGAGCAGCTAAAGGAGTAACAAAAATCACATATGAAAAATAAAAAACATCGAAAAGCTCATAATGGAACCTGAAACGAATCTGAGGACAGAAGAACGTTATGAACTCTTGAATGAAGAACACCAATAAACTCAGTGAGATATGTTTTCTTCTGAAAAAGAGGTTTAATGCTGATATCTGTTATTAACCACTTGCAGTACAGGTAATTTGAAAAAATGGCTTAAAAAAATATTTTATTTTTATTTAAAAGAAAACATCTATTTTATTGGAAAAAAGTGTTATTCGATTTTTTTCAATTTGCCAAAAGTTGTTCCTAAATGGTGTTTTTCTCTGGACAGCCAACTTTACAGGGGCCCCCTGCGATTCGGCTTTTCTGTATTATTATTAGTTTTGCTGAAAAGCTGCCATTCGTGGAATAGCGATAAAAAAGTAATTCAAAAAGGTTAAACTCAAAATATATAATGATAGTAATGTAAAAAATGAAATGAAGTCTGTAGCGATCTAAGCTTTGATTTGCTTTCTTGTATTCGTCTCAACCAATAAATGTTTTGTCACCACCCTAGGCCATAAATATGCCGGGAAAGACCGTCCCCTATTATAGTAAAGCAATTAGCGGCAAGAAGACAGATTATTAGCTGATAAAATCAATAGTAAACTTTTTAAAACTGTAATTGGTTTATTTCTGTATCTGTTGAGATATTATTTTAACGAATCATCAACCTTTGAAAACACAAACTAAAATTGCCGCTAAATGCCACGCTTATCGAGCTACGATTGTGTAAATATGTAAACATCGTTATAAAATGGCTTGTTTCGTTTGTTTTTTTTATCTACGATTTGCTGAAGAAAAGTTTTAACAGTATTTAGACAAGTAAAAATGTTTACAAAACCGTTTACCTATAAATATTCCCGGAAAACTCCACCTTACTATAGTAAGTCTAAGGAAACTTTTCTTGATGTCAATTGGCTTTCACGTTCTTGTTTGTACGCCTTTTACGGTCTAGTTGGTCATTTTTATTATGACTGAACGGATATCAACCAATGTGTGTTTTTGTAGAACTGTTCGTTCAGGATTTTCCCGCGAAGAACCAATGGCTTTCAAAGTCACATGATAAGAGTAAGAATGTAAATAAACGTTGAAAAAGGTTATTTTCACCACTTTTACCTGTAATTTCGCTAGGTTTCATGTTATTTGAATGTACTTAGACTAGAAGATGTCTTATCAGAAGCTTCTAGTCAGAGAATGTATCGGGAAACTTATTATTTCTGGTTTTTGCAGTACATTCGTAAAAAATAGGTATATAATCGTTCATATAATAGGGTAATAATCGATTATTATAGTCTACTGTTATTATAATGGTGTAAATAACATATACATAGGATCAAATATGCAGCATCGATACTGCAAAGTGTATTGACCTAGATTTACAAAACCCACCACCCCCTTTCACGCCATATTATCTTTCTACATTGGATTAGAAAGCTGCAATTTTTTTATTTGTGAGAATATAGATCTATCTATGTAACATATATAACAGAATAATCGGATGTTTATAAAAAAAAAAGTTTTTTTGATTATTTTAAAATCTTCAATTGTATAAATTTTTGTAAATACATAATATTTTAGTCAACAACCATAAATGCTGATATGTTATTCATAATTCTATAATATTATCATACATATAAATTCATTTCTATAGAACTTATGAACATCTGCTTTGCAAGTAGCCTGCAGGCTTAGACAGCTGAACTGTAATAAAGTCTAATGACTTTATTACAGTATAGTGTAATAAAGTCTAATGCCTGCAGGCTTAGACAGCTGAACTGTAATAAAGTCTAATGACTTTATTACAGTATAGAGTAATGTAAAATGTTTAGTGTACTGTAAATTGAAAGGTTACACACTATTGATATAAATTTTATTATGTAGAAAATATCAAATATTTATATAAAAAGTATGATGCATATACAAGTAGGTATAAAGAAGTTATAAACATCAGTTGCAAATATAAAATATTACACAGAAGTCTTGTAATAAAATTATTGTACAAATGTATACGAGCTTGTAATATATACTTTTTAATGCTTTCATGTGCATATAGAGATATATACGAGTATATATCTCTATATGCACATGAAAGCATTACAAAGTATTGATTTGAATTTTACCTTAGAAATTTTCCTGGTGTGATATATTTCAAAACATGGTGCAGGGCATAGTGCAATTTCGCACTGTCTGCACCAATATCGTGTTTCTTTTCTAATTTTTTTCATTTTCGCATCACGCTTGCTACAACAGACAACACAACATCTTGTAGGAGCTGCTTTTTTTCTGTTGGCGGAACGAAGGCTGGAAAATGCCTTTCTGTGAGTCTCAGTAGAGCTGGATTTGGTGTTCTAGGCCAACCTCTATATAACGTAGCTTCGGCGTGAAATTCTTTGATGAGCTGTTCAATAAGTTCTACTCTGAACGCTAAATGCTTTTTGTTCCCGCCATTTTTTTATAGAGGACAAAAGAATTATATAAGCAGATATCAAGTAAATGAAAAAAAAATATTTTCTTATGATATTTTTTTTTCTTTTCCTTGCCACCGGGTAATCATGAAGCTGTTGATGTAAAAGATCAACTCCTCCCATTGTATCGTTGTAATCGATCACAACATGTGGCTTCATTTGAACGGTACCAACACGCGTTGGTTTACTGACAAGTTTGGCATTGTGCACTGTAGATAGTAATGTAACGGTTTTCTTGTCTTCCCATTTTAAAATCATAACTTTTCCCCTCTGTTGTGCCAGTATTTCTCCTTTTTTTCAAATTTTTTTCTTTTTATCATATCTGGAATCCCTCTTCTGTTCAGACGGAGTGTTCCATATATATCTGTTTGATGGGATATCAAATAATCGGCTAACTGAGGAGAGGTATAGTAATTATCAGTTGTGAGGCAGTGGTCCTTGTTCAACAATGGGTCCACTAATGATAATACTATTTGGGAAGTAAATTGCACATGATTGTATTTAGGATCTAGGAGAGTATCTTTTCCGGTGTAAACTATAAATTTGTATAAATAACCTGATGTCTCTCTCTGGTTCACCCACCGTTATGTCTCTCTCTGGTTCGTATAAACGCGAAAATTTAGAATTTAGATCTTTTACTATGGCCAAAATTTTGTTCAATTTAGGAGATGGATGGGTGGACGGATCAAATGATGTATTATCCGCGAAGTGCAAATTTTGCTTTATCTCTTCAAATCTATTTTTAGACATAAGTTTACGAAAAATTGGTGTGCTAAATAAATCTTTGGTGGACCAATACATCCTCTCATTCGCTCTTTTTAAAATTTCCTGCAAGATACAGACAGCCAGAAATGTATATATGTCGGCCACTGTAACAGGCTCCCACTGATGCCTAGATGATTGCCGCTGTTGCAGTGCGTAACGATTCGTCTCGCTAACAATTAGATTCATCAAATTTAAATCAAAAAATAATTTTAAAAAGCGAGTGGATCGATATTATTGACAGGAAAGCGACAACCCGAGGGGGAGGCGTGAGACAACCCGTGGAGGAGGCGGAGGAGGATTGTGTATATCCACATCGACCCAATCTCTGGCAGTAGCGATGCTTTGGTCCAAATCTGAGCTTGATTCCGAGTTGCTGACGTCGCTCAAATTATATTCCGATCCACTTTCGGAAAAACTATCATCTTCATATTCAGAACTAGTCATTCTGTCAATAAAAGATTGTATCTAAAATCATTCTTTTTATATTACGTGCGAGAACATTCTCAGGATAAAATATGCCTATAAACTTACTTGGAAAAGAGTAGAAAACACTTTTCACAATGCACACAAAAGCAGAGATATTGTACTATATCTAAAAGAAAAAAATTTTATCTAATATCAGTTTTTTTTATTACGCGAGAGAAGAATATTCTCCAAATGAAATATGCTTATAAACTTACTAGGAAAAGAGTAGAAAACACTTTTTACGATGCACAAAAGTAGATATATTCTAGTAACGCAAAACCTAAAAACTGCAGTGATATCTGACCTCTTCGTCTTCCCTCAGTTGCGGTTTTGTCGGTCCGGGTGCAAATCGGCAATAAAGGGTTATAAAAACGTAGACAAAGGGTCATAACACCGAGGGAGAAAAAGGCGGGAAAAAGGAACGGTGAGAGTATTAGGGACACAGTACAGAGAGGAAAGCTAAAGTGGAGATCCCAAGAGTAGAATAATAGTTTATTGTTCTTTGTGTAGAAATATTTGACATTTTCTACGTTTTAGAATTCATATCAATACTTTGTAATGCTTTTATATAGAGGAGACCGGGGCAAGATCGGCATGTTAAGCTTTACTTAAATTTTGTGTAATAAATACTGCTGTAAACTGAAAAAAAAGTTTTGCATATTGTCTATTGGAATGTTTTCTTACTATAGAACTGGTTAAAATCAGTTTGGAAATAAAAATAATTAAAATAATTACAACTTTACAAGAAGAGAGAAATTGACGAAGTTGCCCCGGGTATAGGGGCAAGATCGGCAACTTCTCTCTTTTTGTAAAGTTGTAATTATTTTAATTATTTTTATTAAAGTTGCCCCTGGTATAGGGGCAACAGTAATGGGGCAAGATAGGCACGTATATAAAATTATGTTATTAACAATGTATAAGTTGGAATTCACTATTAAAACAAAGAAATACAAATCCAACACCCATTTAATATTATTACAACGAAATGCAAGTTCAAAGACATATATACATGAATAACAAATGCAAACATGTTTTCATTTATCATCTGTTTGATTTTTATCCTTTGCTTCTAATGTGGCTTTATGTTGCCGATCTTACCCCGCTAGTCATGATTTCGAAACATTAAGTACAACCCTGAGAACAGAATGCCAAGCCACGATCTGGCCACGTGAATAAGTTGAAGTTACATCCTTCTAACAGGAAAAGTAACTTTCGTTATCATGGAATTATAACAAAACCTGCCAATTCAATATAAATGGAAAAAAAATATTATATGGAATTAAACGAAAATGAAAATTTGCTTGATAATTCAACTACGCTTGTTGGAGAACAATAAAAACACTACACTCAACGAGCCACCAATAAAACTCAACTGCCTAACCTATAAGCAAAGTCACCTTTTAATTTGTTTTTAAAAAAAAGCGCTTGACAAACTTGCCCCGCATGCCGAAGTTGCCCCAGTCTCCCCTATATATATATATATATATATATTTGTATAATAATTTTATTACACGATTTTTGTGTATTGCTTGATATTTGAAACTGATGGTCACAACTTCTGTGCACACATTTTTTATGTAAATGTAAATAAAATATCTTATATCGCTGTTTTCTTTTATTATATATTATTTAGATACATTTGATTATTCATATAACACAAACTTGCAACCAGATACTACACACTGCAGTACACTATAAATAGTTACTTGATCTTGAAAACAGCTGATGGTGGATGTTTGCAGGTAATTCCTAACAATAACTGAGGAAAGTAGGTTTCTAGACATGTATATTAGTCACCCACTAAATACTAAAATATATCATGTTATTTTCTAATCATTTTTATATTCGCTTGTACTTTTTGTCTGGTTATATTAGATCAACGAATCAGCCACCTGTGGAAACAGTGGAGCTCAAATTTCTGCTGAGTACCATCCTTCTCAGGCTACAATCTTTGAAATATGTAAACAATCGCTATAAAATTGCTTGTTTCTATTATTTTTTTAGCTCTAATTAGGTAATTTATTATTCTTAGACAGTATTTAGATGAGTAAACATTATTTTAGAACTGTGAAGTTATAAATTATTTGGGAAAGTGAACCTTTTTCCTCCCTGTTACATAATCTGAGAAAATATGTAAAGAATCGAATGTGAAGTTACGTAGTATAGTCGATTATTGTAAAAATCATCGAAATAATGTAAAAATAATGTTTTTTATACATTATCGCAAAGAAAAGTTGTGTTGACTTTGACCCTCACATGACCCCTCCTAGGAGAGTAATTAGAGAAGTAGTGAGAATAATGGCAATAACTTCTCACTCGCTGTAGCTAGAAGGCTGTGGTTTGTTTTGTCTTCAAATAAAAGGTGTATGTAACTAATAAATTTACGATATTTTAGCGAATTTATATAAATAAATAAATTAATTAATTTTTGTTTTGTTCAGAGATTTAAAATTTTATTATAATTTTAAATTCGTGATACACAAAAAGCAAAACTACAACAAACTGTAATATGACTTTGCTATAAAAAAATAGACTGAATATAGCGCGAATTTGAAGCAAGATACCACAATTGAAACGATACTTGCATCTGTAAAAGTGATTTTCCTGCAAAACATAGTGGTTTTTTTATAGAAGAACACAGAGTTTTTAGAAATATTCTGTGTATGAATATTTTTCATTAGCTTATTACCTGAAAAATGTTTTATCTGTTTTACATTGCTTGAACATTAATACTCCCTGGATTTCTTCATGAAAAGAGAAATAGTATATTGTAAACAAAGACATTTCACACCCTAAGGCTATAGAGGGATGCAGTTCGTTTAGTACAGATGAAAACATATTACATTATATTATAAAATCTGCAAATAAAACCGATTGATTTATTTTTATTTTACGGTTTTTTTCGAAAAGGAAACATGTAAATATTATTGTAAATTTGTGTTTTTTAGATAAAATTACATAAAAATAAAATAGAAAAAAAAACTAAATCATCAAAATATTCAACAATCTGTACAGAAAAATCGATATAGAAATATAAGAAAAAATTATGCCAGACAATCGTGTTATTTTATATTTCCCTCTAAGACTTTATAATTGCAAGCAGATGTTCGAAAGAACTTTTATCATAAAAGCTTTTATATGTGCATTTTTACACAAATACTAAAAATGTTTTATATCACAATAATATTTATTCTATAATAGTTTCTAGCTTTATATGCTGACATAAAAAGATTTACAAAAAACTCGCACAAAAAATCAAAATAATTTATAATACACCATTTCATAAAATAAATTTATAAATAATTTTAGTATAAATCTTTATTTATTTTATAATGTATTATTTAGAAACTTGTTATTTTTCATGTAACACAATACTGGCAAACAGATACTTGATACAAGCTTCAGAAGACACACAGCTGGATGACCTTGAGAACAGCTGATTGTAAAGTTTCGCGGGTTGCTCCCAACAACAGCCTGAGGGGAAGTAGGTTTTCTACACACGTCTGAACTAGTTACTGCGAATACTCGATTGTATTACGTTATTTTCTGATAATTTTTTTTATTTTCTTGTTATTATTTATATTATACGCTAAACCTCATTAACCTAATATTGTTTTTTTGTGCTTTAAAGGAAAAACTCCCACAAAAAATTAAAAAAACTTTTAATACAGCAAATTATGAAATACATTTCTAAAATATTTTAGCATAAAACTAAATTTCTTTTATTACTTATTATTTAGAAACGAATTATCTTTCAGATAAGAAAAAATCGCAACGGATCACGTGACACGCGCCGCGTTTCGGTGTACAAAGCTTAATGCCCTTGACAACAGCTGTTGATAGCCATTCGCGGGATATTCTCATACAACCCTCAGGGGAAGACAGGTTTCTAAACAGATGTGCATCAGTTACCGTAAATACTCAAATACATCACAAATTTTTCTATTCGATATACTATCTCTATAGATAGGGACCGAAAAAATGGTCAAAAAATAAACTTCTATTGGGTGTATAGTTACGAAACTTGCTGAGGTCATCAACAACATCCAATAGAATGTAAATAAGCTTTATTTGCATTATTTCGAGCAACGAGAAGTTACGTATGATTATTTAAATTTGCCCGAGTTAACGGGACTGGAAGAAATGGAAGGATGTCAGAACAACGGTCATAGAATGGCATCCAAATCAGGTTGAGGCTTGGGGATTTCCACAATTGCAATGCTACTGATTACCTGCGAAAAATCCTGAAGAGAGAAAAGCAACCGACATTAGACAGATTCTTTAACCCTTTCAAATGGATAAAACATTAATACAAACGCAAGACTATGTATATATGTACTGTATTTTTATTATTACATATAAATAAATGTAGTAAGAAAGTATATATTTTCTATTTTGGGGTCTCCAGAACGAATTAATTAAATTCCCATAAAAACTTATGGTAAATCGATAATCAGTTAACGAACAATTCGGATAGCGAATAAACTTTTAGAACGGATTATGTTCGTTAACCGATCACCCACTGTATTAGCATATGAGCCCGGCGTTGATCGGGCAAAAAATAATGATAGCAAAAGTTAAGAATATTAGATTATAGCCGATCTTATCCGTTTTCACCAAATGCGAGAATTAGGTTCTTCCTCCTTCCAGAGTGACTGGAGAATTTTTAGATGAATCTAAAAATATGTTCGATTTCCTGCAAAAACGCATTTAAAATAGTGCAGGAGCAAATCGTTCAATATAGAAACGTAGCCATTAACAAGAAATTTATTTTACGTCTTTAACTATCCGAAAGGGGCCGTCCATAAATTACGTAAGGTATTTTCGGGTGGGTGGGGGACAAGGATTTCTTACGATTTCTTACTCGGGTAGGGGGTAATAGTTCTCGTCTTACCTAATATTCTTATTTTAATTTTTTGATCTGGTTGAGTAGTGGAGTTTTGAATTTGGCTTCAATTTGGCGGTTTCTATTAAGAACGCTCGTTGTACTGAAGCCATCTAGTGATAAAATAATAACGCTAGCAGACTCACGCTCTACGCGTTTTTTTTCATGGGAGACTGGTCGTGTGGTGGTTTCTCTCTCTCTCTCTCTCTCCCTTTTTATTAGAATAAGTGCACCACTCCTATGAGTGTATAACACTAACAAGTAAGAATACATAAACCAAAATACATGATACAAAGTAAACATAAAATTATTATTCGGCTTTTAGTGAAAACAAATGTAAAAGTAGATATTAGAAATTATAAATAGACTTTTCTTCCATGTTTTTTGAACATAATTGTAAAAATCATGAAACTGTGGCTTCTGAACAAGCTTATCGACTAAATGTGGTTACCTGAAACCAAGCGTAAAGATTTCTAATTTCAGAATAAGTGTATGTTGATCGTAAATTGGACAATGATAGATCATATGGCAAATGTTAAATCTCTAAGTGGTGATGAGATCCAGCATACAACACTAGGAAAATAAAGTCTTGTTATTCTACCAGTTTTATTACTCAACCATTGTTGATTCCACTTTTGCGTAGTGTTGTCATGAAGATAATTTTTAAGGCTGCTACGTGAGAGAGGGATGCGAGTGTATTCCAAATCAGTGTCCTTTGCAGCTGACAGCCTCAAAGTCGACTTTTTCATTTCTAAGTATGACAGAATGGCCAAGGAATTATATAAAAGTTATCTTATTTACAAGATTTTTAATATGGTGCTGCATATATGCGATTTTATTGCTATTGCAATTGGGATTTAATAGAGCTTTTAGGACAGACTGAGAATCACTGTAAATGTTGATAGATAGAGTTTTGTTTGGTAGTGAAGTGGCCCAGTGAACAGCTTGGTAGTCAGCATCTTCAGCTTGATAGATGGAGGTATGTGGGAAGTATCTGTACCTTCTAAAATATTTTTGTCAAAATATGTCAGTTTGGAGGAAAAAACAGACTTTTGAGCCAACAAGAAGGAAGCTTTTGGAAGCATCTGTGTAGATATTAATGTCTGCATGGTTAGCCACGAAGGAAGCAGATGACAACAAATGTATTCTGTGTACACTAAATGTGATCACCAGCTTGTTTACAGGGTGATGATCACATTTAGTAGGGTAATTGCAATTTGGTAGCATATGAACAGCCGTAGATAGGAGTAGAGACCATGGTTGAGCCTTGACGTTTGTAGTCCTGATGGAGTAGTTTAGAACCTTTTCTTGCAATTCATAGTGCAAAAGAAGGAGCTCTGCTAGAATCAGAGGCATTAATAGAAACAGTTCTGCAGCACTTCGAAATTCTGATGGCACCAAATGCTTTGAAGAAAGCTTAATTTACTTGCTAGTAAATTTTTACTAGTTACATGACCCCAGCTAGAGGCCGCGTAAAGTAGAATTGGTTGTATTGCTTTATTATATAGAGTTTACAAGCTTTATGATTTATTCCCCAAGTGCACCTAGCACATTTTAGAAGCAGGTAGTTTATGTATTTTATTGACTTTATCTAAGATGTAATTAATATGGCAACGGAATGTGGTTTTTATTCTCTCTTGTTTTATTTTGTATGACGTTTCTGTTTACACGTGCACTTTCTAGTCGATCAGGCAATGTTTTTTGCGTTTTTTGCGAACATTAAAATTAATATAAAAATAAATATTATGACGTTGATTAATGATAATGATGATAATAATAATAATATTGTTAATAATTAAAAAATAAAGTTCCTAAAATAAATTGTTCATTCGAATTCATTAAATTTTCATATTTTTAAATTTGTGCACATAAAGTCTTTTATAAATAATAGTACATATTAATTAACTAATTAATAATTATATATTTTAGACCTAAGGTTTTTAGAATTTCGTATAAAATTTTTCTGTAAAATCATACCTAAATATTACGTAAAATAGGAGAGAAGAGAGGGGAGGGGGAATCAAAGAAAATATTATAGTTTCTTACACAGGGGTGGGTGGGATCTAGAATGGCCAAAATCGCCCTTATATAATTTATGGACGGCCCAAAGCAAGAGATCAAGTTGAGTATCTTTTACAATAGTTGAGTCACGCCACCCTTTGGACACCTAAGTTTAGTAAGGGTGGGGTGTTATGTTTTATTATTCAAATCGTTTTATATTTTTTATACATTATAAAATGGCAGAAAGCTTCATTTTTAGGGTAGGGATGAGTTTTATATAGAAAATTGTAAATGCTAATAACGAGTGAAATCCTGATCCAAGTTCGACGCTACTGGAGATATGGCACAAGACCACTTTTTATCTCTTTATTCGGTCGACCTTTAACTACCGAAATTGAATAGCATCAATGCCATAATACACAAACCTTCCTGAAAATTTCAAAAATTTTCTACAGAAAGTATAGGTGTTATTAAGCATCAAAGCGAGTGAACAAAGTACTGTTCCCCACTAAAGCTTGCGCGTTTATCGTTGTTTATGGTACTGTCAACGTCGAAAAACTCGTTATACGTTATACAAAATGGAATTTAGTGAGTCTGGTTTAAAATGTCATCATTAGAAAAAGTTTAAATAGGAGTATTAAAGCAAGCAACACATAAAGGACGACAACAGTAGTGACAAAAAATTAAAGTATTTAAGTCCGGGTTTACCTACGTATCTAAAAAAAAACAGTGTTTTTAAAATTGATCTCCGCAATATCAATACATATTGTTCTATCAGAAGCAGTATACGTAGCGTATTTAGTCAAAATACGAGGTACAGTATATATACAGTATAATAGCGAGGTTGAGGCCGAAGTTTTAAACGCGAAAACGTATACGGCGGACGTTCAGCGCCATTTTCCTGTAAGCCTAGAAGTTTGGCAATGGCGTTTATAATGTCGAGCATGATTTCACTCACTTTTCAAACGACATTGTCAAACTTCCAGGCTTACAGGAAAGCGGCACTAAACGTCCGCCGTACACATTTTCGCGTTTAAAATTCAATTTCTTTTCAATTT
Organism: Centruroides sculpturatus; assembly: GCF_000671375.1. Classification (NCBI taxonomy): domain Eukaryota; kingdom Metazoa; phylum Arthropoda; class Arachnida; order Scorpiones; family Buthidae; genus Centruroides; species Centruroides sculpturatus. The sequence goes on from NW_019384836.1 coordinate 214,748, forward strand.
CTTTTTCCTTACGGAAAGAGTTTGTTTGTTTGTTAAGTTATGGCAACGCAACACTTGGGCGATCTGCCTAGGGCAGGGGTCGGCAACCTGCGGCTCGCGAGCCACATGCGCCTCTTTGGATGTGAAGCTGCGGCTCTTTAGTTCCATACGGAAATATTATTTATTTTATCAAAAAAAAAAAAAAATAAACATTTAAAAATCGTTCTGAATCGATTAACGAGGATTAGGCACTTATTCTATTNAAATATCTTTTCAGTTTTATTAAATGGAATTTCACTAAGTTTCTTGTCGATAAAGACGGGCAACCAGTTGCTCGTTATGCACCAAACCACGAACCTCTGGTAAGATATAATTACTTGTAATTTTTATAAATGTATTATAACTGCCTTATTTTATGTACATTTTTTTAAAGGCCATTGAACCAGATCTTCAGAAATATTTTTAATCAGGACTAATGCATTTGATTTAAATCTCATTGTGTAGAAATATGATGGTTGACCAGAAAACCATTACTTATGGATAGGTGAACTGGATGACAATTCTATCACATTGAATATTAATTCAAATGTTCAGACATGATTATTTTTAATAAACTCATCGTTTTCATTTATTATTATTATTTTTTGAAAAGTATTAGTTAAATAAAATTTGAGCTGTAATTTTAGTGATTTGATTATTTAGTGAGAATAAATAATTTTCAATCTGTTTTGAATTTAACTGTATTTATTAAAAAAAATACACTTTTCAATTTTATAAGTTTAAGCTTCAAATATTTGGTTAAATCTTAAAATCTCAAATATTAAATTTGACGTTAAATAGTAACGCTTTTTTATGAGAAAATACTATTCCAAAAATTCTCAAAAAGGTAGCAGAGAACCAAACTCTTTTTTTGTTTTATTTATTCATCAGAATGTTGTTTAATTCATTAAAGATTTCGCACAAAGTTTAAAAATTCGTAGAAAATTATGGAATGATTTTCAAAATTCTGATTCTTACGTTAATTAAAGAATTAAATAATTTTTGGATTAAAATCGTCTGTTTCTTTACAATGTTATTCACAAATGCTTAAATAATCGTCATTTTAATAAAATAAATCATAATTTTAACCCAAAACACAAAAAAAATTAAGACGTTTAAGCCGATAGTCTACTCACCTTACTACATGTAGCGAACGCCATTATCGACGGTCCACAACTGCCAGATGGCGGCGCTCAACCGTTCGCCGTACACGTTTTGGGCTAAATACGTGCGCATCAACCTCTCTATTAACTACATTAGGTCGTGAGGACGTACGTTTTCGCGTGAGAAAACTTCACTCATCGACCTCGGAGAGCTGAACCATTTTTTATTACCGATATCTAAAGATTATTTTTGTTAAAATCTATAGCATATTGTTCGAACTCATCCTACGACGTACACTAGTTATTAATTTAATTAACTGGGACGATGTCAGCCGAATGCGGAGGTTGGACGAGTTATCATTCTTAAACTGTAAAGAAAATAAATGAGAGGTTGCAAAGGAGACAACAGTTGGTGACAACGCGAACTAAACTAAACACCTTACGGATGCCACATTATTATCGTTCTATCCACAATTTGAAGATGGTTACGAACGCTGGAAGATTACTGTCATTTCTAGTTCTATCACTATTCCTACATATAGATATATGAAACACGTGATATGCATAAAGATTATTTTTCAACAGTTTTTACTATTGCTCGAAGGTTAACAATATACTTTATAATTTAATGTGATTTGGAGTCACTTCCATCTAAACAAACGACGTTGCAATTAGAACAAAATTTTCACTTCCAATTTCGAACTAACAGAATTCCTTAATATGTAACTTTGTATATCTGCGGCGGGAACAAATAGTACTGTTCGAATGTGCGAGGATTTCCTGAATTATGAATTATAACAAAATACGTACTGTTCTAATTAATAATCGAATAAATTAAGATTAACCGTAATTAATACAAGAAACTATCTATGGAATAATTCTTTATTTAAAAAAGTTTTACATATATATATTAAATACTATAATGCTTTTAAATTTGCAACTTTTAAAAAAATGAAAAAGCATCACTAATTTAAAACCAGTTTTGCTTACATCTTTCGATCATTATACATCAGTAGAAATTAAAAATAATATTCGTTCAAAAGTTCCAAGTGTCAATATTCTAACGTATTTTTGAATCGTAGTTTGAAATGAATATCTCTAGACATAACATTTATATGCCTTTTGTATGTTGTAAGACCGAAGGTGTCTAATTAAGTTCGACTTGTCCGCAAACTTCTTTTTACACTCGTCACAACTGTAAGGCTTTTCTCCTGTATGGATTCTTTCATGCCTTTGCAAATGATATTTAGTTTTGAAATTCTTCTTACAGTGTTTACATGAAAATTTCTTTTTGTTCCTTTTGTCTGCAATTAAAAAAATTGTCATAAATAATATTTTATCGATATAATAAAAAGTTTCTTACATAAGAACAATAATTAAATCCATAATAATATTTAATAAAATAATAATTTTTATATTTAATTAAAAGAACATTTTTGTATCAAAACACACAAAAAGTAATTTTAGAGATAATGATGTTCGTGTATAAATATGTTATAGATATTTATAGATATTTTTCAAGTGTATTTATGTCTTCATAAATTTCTTTCTTCTGTCCTTGCAGTAGACCTTTTGCTTCTTTTATATATTTTAAATAAAGAGTGCTGGTGTGAGGAAAGCATTGCATTTAACATTCAATTTTTTTCTATAAACTTGGAAAATATTTTCTTCAAAACTGATTCGTCCAAAGAACAACTGAAAGTAATAACATACATGAAATAAATTGCATTAAATTTAATTTTACTTTACTTTTAATATTAATAATAATTTATAGTAAATTTAATATTAGAATGTATTATTCATATTCTTATTCATTTCTATTGTTAAATGTAAAGTTGTATAATATGTCAGATTCAGATTTAAAATAATAATGTATTTTTGAAACACTTTTGTAAAGTATATTTTCCTCATAACTTCTCGATAAGAGGAAGTAATAACGTTGAAACGTGTAAAATACAATTTCTTAAGAGTAAATCGTGGATTTCATTTCAGCAACATTAAATTTTGTTGTTGTTCTTTTTAACTTCTGTTTTCTGTATTTTCACGGTAAAAATTGGCTAAATAAAAATAAATAAATAAAATGATGTTAATTAAATATCAGACAAATTCATATTCAATGTATGCTTTACAGTGATTAAAATTTCTATTCTCTAGGCTAAATCATTTAAAATATAAAAATTTTATGTTTAAATTACTTGAAATTTATAGATAAACAGTGTACACATTTACTAAAATACCAATAAATTTTTATGAGGAAGCGTTGTTCGTGAATTTTGTTAAAAATTCTTTTAAAACGATGTCTACAAGAATAATATCTATACAGAATGCAAATGGTATGTAAAAGATAAGTCTAAATTAAAAGTGTTATTGTATACGTTTACATTGAATAACTACCTATAATATGAAACAGAGAATAAAAGATTATAACTAGTTAAAGCATGTAATACTGTATATTCAGTCGATTGCAAATTGAACATTTCTGGCTCTGTTGGTCGAACTGTGAATTTGCACAAGCTTTTCTTTTAATATAGAGAAGGAAGTGTTTTGGTTTGGGCATAAAATTCTAATTGTAATCGAATATTTTTTAGAAAGAATTAAGTAGAAAAATTCGGAGACAAAAATTAAAAACTAAAATGAAGTGAAAAGCACATTGGAACAACCATGATCAGAAAATTGATGAACGCCACAGAAAAACTGTTAATAAACGATCTCTGCCTAACAGATTAAACGTTGTGCTGCAAAGAAAAGACAATACAACAAGATATTGAAATATTCAAATCTTTTGGTGTAACTAAATTTTAAATTGCAATAAATGTAATCTGTTCCATTACCATTATTAATTAAAATTGCCTAAAATTGTTATAGCAGGCGCAATTCCCAAGGGGAATAATCAGTAAAGCGAATATCAGTATATAAATTCAGTATAACTATTGACCCTAGCTGCGAGACTTCAGAACACCGTACAAATTTTTCAGGGCCTCTACTTTTTATATCATAGATTTAGTATTTAAAAATAAGTAGGCCTACTTTCATTTGCAATCATAACTCGACCGTTTGTATATAGTTGTTTGTGAAGAGTGAAGTATTATAGTGAGGCCCACTTGCGCCTCGTGGTTTATGGAGCCCGGGCCGGACCTCATAATACGGGCTGTGCACAAATTTCGTCCGTATTTTTCTTCAAATTTTTACTCTCTCTCCCTCATTGTTTCAGTTTGTCCAAATTTCCGTAACACAGCTGTTTGAACGTCTAACAAAACTCAAATCCTCGCAAAACTTTTATCACTATATGAATAATAAAAAACTGCGTGAACTGTATAAAATTTAATGAAATAAAACGAACTTCCATTGAAGATCAACCCCTCTCCCTCATCGTGTTCGACTTTGTCCGACTTGTCATAACCCTCCTTCTATCGTCATTTATGGACAGCCCTACAGTCGTGTTTAAAGATCCACAATGGTGAACAAATACCTCTCTCGCGTACTGATCGAAATTTTTCGCAACTATAATTCAGCTTTAAGAATGAAACATTTATATGTATAATACTAACTTATTAAAATAAAGCAAATAACTAAATTTTGAGTTGGCTAGGTATTATAAAACATTGGAAATGCTAATAAAGAGCAAAATAATCATTAAGTGTGACCCTAATCGATGTATGACACGATACCGTTTAACTCCCCACTTCCTTTCACCAGCAAAATTTAATAGCCTTAATCCCCGTAATGCACAAACCTCTTTGCACAATTTCAGAAATTATCGACAATAAGCATAAGAGTTATTAAGCTTCGAATAGAGTGAACAAAATCGCACGCCCTTCACACAAACATACAGAAACATTTCTGAAACTTTTTGTATTTTTCAAAGTTTTAAAGTCCCGAGTCCAAAACGTGAAAATTTTGGAAGGGTCATTTTTTTGACCGATCGCCATAGTTTCCTTCTGTTATATATAAAAGACGGGAAAATAATTACTACAGTAAAATAGATTTTCTAGACAAGAGAAAGGTATCAATTTGAATGATTATCAAAAATATAAAATCCTATTGGAATATTCTATCATATGCGGTATAGCTAACACACCCCATTATGACATCATCAAGTCTAATTTAAGCTTATTTTTATTCCAATAAATTCATTTAATTTGAACGTTGTCGATACTTTTAAATAAACGTAATGGCATTTAAAACTGTTTCTTGCCCTTACATTATTATTATTCGACGTACCTGTATTTTCGTTTTATATTTTAGGGCTTACCAAACACGGCAATCGAGTATTTAATACAATTTATCACACTTTGCTAATTATAAAATTTATTACAATTGTAAATAATTGTATACTCGATTGTTGTGTGTGATAAGCTCTAATATATAAATTACAACGATTTCAGTTTATGCAAGAATTACGTTGAACAACACGACATCTAATTCTTATTATCAAAGCTTTTAAAAAGTTAAATATAAATTGATTAAAATCACACTATAAAAAAATAAATTACCTCGATTAAGTCTTAACGAAATGTAAATATCCAACAGAATTACGAGCCGATATTTTAATTTTTATTGTTGATAAATTAAATATAAATCTGTAGAATATCAATTATTGTAATGAAATGTTTATTTCTACATTACAAATGTTTAAGTAAACTTTTCTTTCGTGACTGTGTCTAACCGTTAGCGCTAAGGACTAGAATTATGGATGTAAAAAATAACAAAATCGCTACTACTCAGAAGTAAAGAGACTCCGAGTTCGTGTCTTTTTACCTTGCTTGTGGCGATTCTTTCGCTGTAATTTTATCCGTTCAGAAGTTCCTTCTGTTTTCTTACATTACATTATTATTACGATACATTTCATTATTAAAACACTTATAAGTAAAATTATTTTTACATCTAAATCCCTATCCTTACACCAAACAATTTTTAAAATTAAACCTACACATCGATTTATAATGCAACAAATCGTAAATATAAATTTTCCTTACCCCAGAAATTAATTCACCATTCATTTTCTGGTTATTTTGTAAGTTGCAATTGCTTTTTCACTGTTAAAAAGTTACATTTTAAGATTTTCTTTACATTAAAATCCTTACGTTGGATATCAGTTAGAGCATACTCCGTACATCGCTATGATAAAGCGATGTTTAATCTCATTTGCATAAGGTACCCTGGAATTATTAATTTATTATTTTTATTTTATTATTATAATAATTTTAACCAATTATTATAAATTTTTGTACTTACATTTTTATTGATATTATTTTTCTGGGTTTTAATTATTTTATAGCTTTCTTTAAATTTTCTCTTATATGAATTACTTTCTCTGTATAAAATTTTTACACTGTTTTTATCTATATTACAATTATGCATTGTGAAATGTTCATAAAAAGCTGAATTAATTCTTTTATACTTTAATTCTGCAATGTGTTCTTTTAATCTTGTTTCTTCTGTCCTTTTCGTTTCGCCTGTATAATTTTTTGAATATTCACGTGTACTGTACGTTTTATTGCATATACTACGTTCATTGTGTTATATTTATCTTCTATTTTGTTGCTTATTTCAGGCTTAATTTTGTGTATTTTTTTTGCAATTTTTCACAAGTTAGGACAAGTTTTATGTTTATTTTATTAAAGTCCTTGTTTATTTGTTCAAAAAAGTTTGGAATATAAGGAAAAGCTTTATACTTTATATCTATATTCTTACTATTCTGTTTATTTTGCTGTCTTTTACTATTGAATTTACTTTCCCATATGTTGAGTATTCTTTTCCGGGCATCTGTTTAATTGAAATTTTCTTTTTACTTCAGTGATACATTTTTTCTTATGTTGCAGTGTACTTGTTCTGTTTATGATTTTTTTTATATTCCATACTAAATATATTTTATTTTATATACTGCGGGGTATTCGAATTATAATTTTAATCTTTCCTTATTTCACTTAAATTCTTTATATGGTATAAATTTCATGTTCTTTTCTTTACTTTTTATCGTTATGTCAAGATAATTTCTTTCTTTCTTTACCTTTTTTTCTATTTTAATGATATGACAAAATAAATTAATTATGTTATACTTAAAAATTATGAAAAAAAAACAAAGATTGCATTGATCATTCCATAACTTCAACGCCTGGCATCTTATTCATACGGCTATCGTAGTACTGAAAACAGGTATAACTTCCAGTGTTATAAGCTAAACACTCGATTTTCAGAGACACGTTTTTCGGAAACGCTTTAGAAGCGTGTTTATTTGGAAGATGAACTATTTGTGTTTATGGCTACTTGCTCGTAATTTTCGTTCCAATCGGAAAGTTTAACGTCTGGCTTTTTCCTTGTTGAACAGTCGACTGCAGATCCGCTCACTTCAGCAGTTGTTATTTTCTTCAGTTATAGAAATTAGAAAAAAATCTACCGAATTTTTCCTTCGCAGAGAAATATCGGGCAATCTGTAAAATTTTTTTGTAGAAGCTAAAAGGAAACGAAATCCGAATTTCTCATCACTCTGCCAGGTCTCCTGAGAGCCATTTCCAAACGAGACATTAGACAGGAAACAGGTAACGGTGGAACAAAGAACGGAAAATAAGATAATATTAAATATAAAATTTTAGAATCCTCTTAGTAGCGGCTTGTTAATTCACGGAAGTTTTAAATGTTCCTAGCCATTTTTAAAATAATTTTATTAGGTCGGATTGTAAGCATAAACGCGTATCTACTTTGTACGTGGAGGTTAGCTAAACTTTACCCGTGATTTCATGAGTCGATAGTACCCGTAGTCACGTGGTTTTGAGGAAACGAAAGATAATGATCATTTTCCACCGAAAACTGAAGTTTAAAATATATTTCCGTGTTCTATTTAATAAGTCCTTTGAATTTTGTAGAGAGTTTCTGAAATTCTGCGAATAAGTTTGTTTATGAGAAGAATTCATGCTCTCAAATTTTAGTAGTTAAGAGTTCTTAATTATATGTTTTTATTAGTAAACTAGCAGATATGTTCAGCATTGCCCGGTAAAAAAGTAAAAAGGATGGACGTTAAAATGAAACCTATTAGAGAGGTTGAGGCACAAGTTCAAACGTTAAACGTGTACGGGTAGCAGAAGTACACGTTACACGTTTCAAGTCCAAGTAAAAATCGTTGAGGCACACGTACATAACATCACGTGACTCAGTGAATATCGCGCATTGACTCACGGGAAATAAGTTGAAAAAAATTTCGGTAGCAAAATAAATCATAATTTTAACCCCAAACACAAAGAAATGAAGACGTTTAAGCCGATCGTGTACTCTCCAAGCTACACGTAGCAAACGCCATTATCGACGGCGTTTGCTACGCGTATAAACGGCATTTGCTATTTATAAACGTTTTGCTACGCTTATAAACGGCACTACCATTATAAACGGCATTTGCTACACGTAGCAAACGCCATTATCCAGAACTGCCAGATGGCGGCGCTCACCCGTTACCCGTACACGTTTTGGGCTAAATACGTGCGCCTCAATCTCTCTATTTTATAAGTCTGGCTATTGTAGCTTATTGTTGTTACGGTTGTCACTAAGTGTCGAGGAGGTCAAATCGAAAGGAGATTGAGGTTTTGAGATTTCATGAAAGTCTATAATATCCCCCCGAGTGCCAGAGAATAAGTATAAAAAGTTTGGTACAGATCGGGTAAAAGTTTAAGTGTTAATAAGGAGATGAAATCGGGGAAGATGCAGGTTGTCCATATCCTTATTAACGTCTAAGCCTTTTACCCGATCTGTACCAAACATTTTATACTTATTCTCTGAAACTCTAAGGCAAATACAGAATACCGTTAACATTGAAATCTGTAAGTAATACAAGATGGGAGAGCGGAATAATAGCACAATGAATATATCAAATATTTTAATGGACTTTTTCTAAACTCCTATCAAGTATACAGAACTATCATAAAAACATAGCAGTAAATTCCTATAAGTTATAAATCTACTCGCGATTCATCTAATGGAGCAAATGCTACCAAATGTCTAGCACGCATATGGTTAACAGCACAGAACGAGTCCTGGATAGAATCATTGGAAAAGTTATACGATATTTTGGTAAGTATAATATGTTACATTTAGATAAAAAGAATATTGTATTTTTAAAAGACGTGTGTTAAGTATATTTCCATCATAACTCTTTCTCCATAAGCATGAAAACGGATAAGATCGGTATTCTTAACTTTTGCTATCATTACTTTTTGCCCGATCAACGCCGGGCTCATTTGCTAGTACAGTGGGTGATCGGTTAATAACAGATATTTTCATTAATCCTCTTTTTCAGAAGAAAACATATCTCACCGAGTTTCTTGGTGTTGTTCATTCAAGAGTTCTTGGCGTTCTTCTGTCGTCAGATCCGTCTCAGGTTCCATTATGAGCTCTTCGATCTTCTTTATTTCTCAGATATGATCTTTGTTACTCCTTTAGCTGCTTGATTCTTCTTGATAATACAGTATCTTTCTTAAATAAGATTTAACTGCGGCCTACTGTAGACCTGTTCAAGCCATACTGCCCAGCAACATTGGGCGTCTTCTGCCCTCTCTACCTTTGCTATTATACTCTTACCTTTCGAAAAGAAAAACAGACGCAAAATTTAACGCGTGCTTATCCGACAGTCTCGCGAATACATAAAAGAATTGTTTTGTCAGAAAAATAAAAGGCTGGAATTACAAAAAAAGTTTTAAAGTTCGAATGGATACTATCCGATCGGTATATACCGGGTTGAGCGTCGATGTCGATGTCTTCCGCACTTCGAAAAGTTTAGAATTGTTGCCCGAGGACAAGGGAAGACCAATCGGTATTTATTATTTTACATCGCTTCTTCTTGTGTTTGTTCTGTGGGGTGTTCGTTATCCAATCATGTGTTCGTTGTCCAAACATAAAATTCTTTCTCGAAAGTGTTCGTTATCAGCTTTGTTCCATATCCGATCTGTTCGTTAACCGATCACCCACCATATATTAATTAATATAGACGAGCAAAAATTATTGTCACAATGTCGAATTGCAATTTTTAATCAATTTAATTTAAAATATATGCTCTCGATTTTAGTGGCGTATTGCTGCTGTGCATATTTTTACAGATAACAATCGAGTTCTGCGGGTCATCTGACTGACTCTGTTGTGGATAAAATTTTTCGATTGAAATGACGTGAAAGCAAAGGTCGATTATAGTTTAGCGCAGTGTTTTTCAACCTTCTTGAATACGCGACCCCTTTACAAGTTAAAAAATTTTGGCGACCCCCCTAGGGCCATATTAAAACTATATCAGTGCTTTTAAAAACTATGTATTTAATTTTCTTTCTGTTCAGACAAATTATTGTTGATTAAAATGAAAGTTTCAGAAGAATCGACAATAATTTAACACACATAAAGTATGGGATTTCCTTTAATTATAACGTTGGGCACGGGGAGCTGTTGATCTTTGTTTTATTTTTAGGGATCAGAATTTTCAGCTTCTACTTTTACACCTTTTATTTCATTTCGCAAATCAGCTCAACACTTTTTTCGGCTATCATTTTCTGGTGTGGGCCGTAATTCTCGCTGAAATTGTAGTTTTTTTAATGTAGTGTAGCACCTACAAACACTTGTCTTTTTCTTTTACCCGCGACCCCCCGTATAAGGCTTCGCGACCCCCCTGGGGGTCGCGACCCACAGGTTGAAAAACACTGGTTTATCGAATCCCCCTGCCACTAAGCCTCTCATGTCCGGTCTTGACTTGCATCTATGGTATCTGACACCGTTTTCGAGTTTAAAGGACACACAACAGTAAGAATTTATTAGTCTACGATGTTTTCAAATTTTAATACGAAGAATTTAAATTGATTTATTGAACAAAATGTTTTCGTTTCAGATGTAAAAAATGGCTTACGAAGAAAAAACACTTACTAAAACACGAAAATGTTTATCTGTCAAAAAATGAGGCAAATTTTGGACTTGCTCATAATGTTCGAATATACGAGAATTTCCTGTATTATGAATTACAGCAAAATATGCACTCTCCTAATTACTGATCGAATAAATTAACTTTAACTATAATTAATACAAGCAAGTATCGATGCAACAACTTTTTATTCAAAAAACTTTTACATAAAGACATGTTAATTATATTAACAATTCAAGTGTTAATATGAAGTTGTAATAATGTGATTAAAAAATGACGAAATCTGTTTTGAACAAACTTCTACATAAACTCTGTTTTCTATGTTCAAACAGAAAATTGCAATTTCAAAATTTCAGTAAATATTATATTTTGTTTAAAAATATTGAAATAGAGACTCGTCACAACTATAGGTCTCCGGTGCGAAAATGTTTAATTAAGTCTCCCCTTTGTGAAAATTTCTTTTTACACTAGTCACAAGTGAAAGGATTTTCTCCTGTATGGATTCTTTGATGAGTTTGTAATCTTTGTTTAGTTGTGAACTTCTGTTTACACTCTTCACAACAGTAAGGCTGTTCTCCAGTGTGTTTTCGGAAATGTGTAATTAAGTGTGCCTTTCGTGTAAACTTCTGTTTACACTCATCACAAGTGTAAGGCTTTTCTCCTGTATGGGTTCTTTTATGACTTTCCATATTTTGTTTAGTTGTGAACTTCTGTTTACACTCGTCACAACAGTGAGGCTTTTCTCCAGTGTGTTTTCGCAGGTGTCTAATTAAGTGTGCCTTTTGTGTAAACTTCTGTTTACACTCATCACAAGTGAAAGGCTTTTCTCCTGTATGAATTCTTTCATGAATTTGCAAACTTTGTTTAGCTGTAAAGTTCTTCTTACAGTGTTTACATGAAAATTTCTTTTGGTTCCTTTTTCCTGCAATTAAAATATTTTTTATAAATATTTTATCGATATAATAAAAAGTTTCCTTAATAAAAACAATAATTAAATCGTTAATAATATTTAATTCAATAATCATTGTTATATTAAAAAGAACATTTCTGTATCAAAACACACACAAAAATAATTTTAGAGATGATAATATTCGTTTATAAATATATTATGGTATTAATATTTTCAACAACAGCTAATCAGGGATGACATATTAAAGTAGCCTAAACAATTTCTGTAAAATATTTTTTAAATGTCTTTATGTCTTCATGAGTTTTCTTTTTCTATCTTTGCAGTACACTTTTTTCTTCTTTTGAAACGAAGATCACTGATGTAAGTAAAGCAGTGCATTTAACAATCAATTTTTCTTATAAACTTGGAAAATATTTTCTTCAAAACTCTGTGTTTCGTTCAAAGGACAACTGAAAGTAATAACAATACATGAAATAAATTGCATAAAATTTAATTTTACATTACTTTTAATATTTTAATAATAATTGATAATAAATTTAATATTAGAATGTATTATAAATATTCTTAATCATTCCTATTATTAAACGAAAAATTGTGTTTTAAAGAGTTATTTAAAGTATAGTTTCCTCATAACTTCTCGATAAGAGAAACTGATAATTTTCAAACGTGTAAAATACAATTTCTTAAGAGTGAATCGTGGATTTCATTCTTGCAAGATTGAACTTCGTTCTTCTCGTTTTTAGTTTGTTTTTGCATTTGCAGGTGAAGATTAGCTAAATGGGAAAATAACACGATTTTAATTAAATATCAGACAAATTCATATTCAATGTGTATATTGTACAGTGATTAAAATATCTATTGTCTGCGCAAAATCATTTAAAATTTATATAAATTCTATATTTAAATTACAGTCGACCCCCTATAACGCGGGTTCCTATAGGTCGAATTGCTATATCATGGCGAAAAAATTAAGTCAGTATTCGTACAAACATGCTAAAAAACTCCTATAATTCGTTAAAACATCATCGCCGACTCGTGTCACGACAGGATTGCACAAACCGTTGAGTTTAAACGTGCAGCGGACCTACTATAAACAATTTATTATTTAACTTCCATAAAAATTATATTTATATTTACGATGTTTCCAAAGTTCAGCGAATTTTTCGCAAAAAAATAATTTATCAGAAAGCACGCGAGCGCCATTCGACGGCAATCTCCGTGACAAAAACAAGCTTAAGCAACGACGTAGTCGAACGGTGCACACTCGGTAAGTAATCCTACAATTTTTTGTTTATAGCATAGTTTATACGGATTATTTCCGAAAAAATATACGTATTTTGGAAATGTTGAGTCGAATTAGTCTAGAATCGATAAATTTTATGGAAGAAACCTTTCAAACAGCCGTAGTCCGTAAACTGCATACGTGCCGGGCTATGATTGGCTGGACTCGTAAGAAATGAATTCATAAAAACAGAAACGTATCTACCGTGTTATAGGGGGTCGACTGTACAGGATATTTACAGATAAACATTTACTAAAATACCAATAAATTTATATGATGAAGTGTAGTTCGTGAATTTTATAAAAATTCTTTTAAAAGGATGTCTGCACGACAAATATCTATACAGAATGCAATGTAAAAAATAATCTATACAGAATGGTAAGTAAAAAACAAGTCTAAATTGGAATTGTTATTGCAGACGTCTACATGGACTAACTACCTAGAATATGAAACAGAGAATAAAAGATTATGACTCGTTCAAGCATGTAATATTTTCAGTCGACTGCAAATTTAACATTTTTGGCTCTGTTCATCGAACTGTGAATAGAATAACAATTGGCACAATTGTTATTCTATACTCTTTTCCTTAAACATGGAGGAAGAAGTGTTATGGTTTGGGCATAAATGATAGTCAATGGGGATGAAAAGAGTATGTTTAATGATAACATATGCGTGGAGAATTATAATGTCGCTGCTGTACACTTGCCAAAAATAGATTGAGTCACAGACAGAGTTTAATCCTAAATCGAATCGAATATTTTCAGAATAAATGAAATTGAAAAATTCAGACATAAGATTAGTAACAGAAATGAAGTGAAAAGCACGTTTGAACAACAATCATCAAAAAATTGGTGAACACCACAGAAAAACTATTAATAGACGATCTCTGCCTAACGGATTGAACACTGTGCTGGAAAAATCAAAGACAATCCAACAAGATATTGAAATATTCAATCTTTTGGTGTAACTAAATTTTAAACTGAAATAAATGTGATCTGTTCCATTGCCATTGTTACGTAGAATTGCCTAAAATTGTTATTAGAGGCGCAATCCCCTAGGGACGTAATCAGTGAAGCGAATATCAGTATTTGAATGAAGTATAACTAATAACCCTATTTGCGAGACTTCAGAACACAGTACAAATTTTTCAGGGCCTCTAATTTTTAAATCATAGATTTAGTATTTAAAAATAAGTACAGTGAAAACTGCTTAGGCGACCACCTGCATTCGACGGGCACCTGTCAAAACGGGCAAAAATTTCTGGCACCGAATAGTTTATCCATAGAGTTTTCGTATAAGTTACCTGTATTAAACGACCACCTGCGTAACGCGTCCGCGGGCATCGATTTTTGGTCCGAAGCAACATACAACAACTGTAATAAGCGACCACTTCCGCTAATATATCTGGTATAAACTATTGTTCAACAACGTTTCCCCCCTCCTAATATAATGAATTAGTCTAAACTGTCGTTCGTACCCACCTCGGACACTGCTCCCACTTTCGAAATTAGGTGCAGGTATTAATGAATTAATCTAGCAACAAAAGAAATTCATTTCAGTTTATTCGAAATTGTCCGAAAAACGAAAGAAATGCAAAGTGCTGTCGTTAGAAGATCGTATTAAAGTTATCACAACAGCAATTAGCGGCGAAGTTTAACCGTGGGAAAACGAAATCGATTTTACCGTAGACCTACAGTATTTTCCTTGGAGTATAAAATATTGTACACGATTCAATTAATCGGCTGATCTCATCGTTTGATAAAATTTATTTTTATTTATTTATTTTGAAGCTTATATACAGTACGTGTGCGATAAATAGTTTCTGTACCAACCTACCTTATTTCCACGATATTTTTAGAAAAATAATATCCAAGTAAATTTCGCACGCAAAATATTCAAAAAACAATAAACGCATTAATGCAAAAATCAGTTTTACAGGCAACCTTCCTTTTTCGAATGTAATGAAATCGTATTATGAGAAAAAATAATAAAATCGTTTTATTATTAATTAATAATTTTTCTTATTGTACTTAATGAATTAAGAAAATATTAAATATTAAAAAAATACAATATCTTTAAGGTTAAACTAACGAAAACCAAAACCAAAGTGATGTAGAGATATGACGCGCTCGTATATCGATGACGTAATACACGTTACTGAGGAGCGAACGAAGAGAATCAAGTTGAATTAATTAAGTCGGAGAAAAAGAAAGTGTGCATTATAATCAAGAAAATGCGACTATTGTATTAATATTTAAAATATTAGTATTAAATCTGTCTTACAAAATCACAACGACTTCCGTAAATCGAGTTATCCGATAAGAATAAAATACAATACCAATATTGCCCTATCGTTGAAAAAATTCGCTTATTTTTGCTCACCTCGAGTTTTGCTTAGTAGAAATAACTAAAATCTGCGAAAAATACGTACGGAAATACGGTATTACCGCAACACCTGTATTGGACGACCACCTGTCTAAAAGACCACTGTTTGAAGGAACCGTGGGTGGTCTCCATAGACAGGTTTTACTGTACTTCCATTTGCAATCATAACTTGGCCGTTTTTATGTAGCTGTTTATGAAGGGTGAAGTTTTATAGTTAGACCCCACTTGCGCCTCGTGGTTTATGGAGCCCGGGCCGGACCTCATAAAAGGAGCTGTGCAAAAATTACGTCTGCATTTTCTTCACATTTTTACTTCCTCTCCATCATTGTCCCAGTTTGTCCAAGTTTCCGTACCCCACTTTGAATGTGGACAAAACTGAAATATTCGCAAAACTTTTCTCACTGTATGAATAATAATAAAGAAGAATAAAAACGAAATAAAGAAGAATATAAACTGAATAAAATTTAATGAAATAAAACGAACCTCCATTAAAGTTCAACCGCTTTGTTTTCCGATGTTCGACTTTGTCCGACTTGTAATAACCCCCTCCCTCCGTTCCAGTGTGGACCTAAAGCTACTGACAGTCATGTTTAATTAAAAAACCACAATGGTGTGCAAATTACCTCTCTTGGGTACTGATCGAAATTTATGGTAATTGTAATTCGGCTTTAAGAATGAAACGTTTATATGAAACATTCAAATAACTTAATTTTGAGAGTAGTCTACGTATTATAAAATATTGGAAATGCTAATTACGAGTAAAATCGTCATTAAGTGTGACCCTACTCGAGATATGACAAGATATCCGTTTATCTCTTCACTTCCTGTAACCGTCAAAATTCAGTAGCTTTAATCCCCGTAATGCACAAACCTCATTGCAAAATTTCAGGAATTTTCGACAATAGGCACAAGAGTTATTAAGCTTCAAACAGGGTGAAAAAATTATTTGTATTTTTCGAAGTTTTCAAATCCCCAGTCCAAAAAGTAAAAATCTTGGAAGGGTCATTTCTTGACCGATCGCCATAAGTTTTCCTCTGTTATATATAACAGCCGGAAAAGTAATTACTAAAAGTACGAGTATAATACCTTTTCTAAACTATAAAACACTATTCTATCATATTCCGTATAGCTCACAGCCTAACACACGCCCTTTCTATGACGTCATGAAGTCTACATTTAACGACGACTCCGAACTATTAACAAGATCAGAACTACAAGAGGTTGAAATTGAAGAGGCGAGCGTCAGTAACAACAGAGGACTTTTAGATTAATTTATTATAATTGTAAATAATTGTATACTCGATTGCTGTGATAAGCCCTAAAATATAAATTACAACGGTCTCCGTTAATAATAACTTCAATTACGTTGAATAACATTACATCTAATTCTATGTAAATTGATTAATCACATTATAAAAAATAAATGAATTCGATTAAGTCTGAATGAAATGTAAATATCTAACGGAATTATGGGCCGATATTCTTATTGTTAAGTGAATATTAAATCTATAAAATATCAATTATTGAAATAAAACGTTTATTTATACATTTCAAATGTATAAGTAAACTTTCTTTTCATGACTGTGTCTAACCGTTAGCGCTAAGGATTAAAATTATGGATATAAAAAATAAGAAAATCGCTAATACTCACAAAAGAATTTCGAGTTGGTGCCTTTTTCCTTGCTTGTAAAGACTCTTTCGCTGTAATTTTAGCTCAGTTTATTCCGAAGTTCCTTCTTTTTTCTTCATCTTCATTTATTCAAAAAGATAAATTCTATTTTTCTTTATTNTTCAAAAAATGCTTTAATGTATCCAAAAACAAATAGGAAGTACAAAGCAAGTTAAATACAGTAGAGCATCGATTATCCGACTCCCGATTAACCGTCATATCGGTTAACCGACCGTTCTAGTCGGCAAATTTCAAATGTCCGCTAGTGATGTGGCGCTACAATATTTGGGTATGTCTTGGCTACTTTAATATTATTTTTGTGAAAATTTTGTGTGTTTTAGCTGGCAACACTGGCTCGACCATGAAAGGGAGGCCAGTATTTAAACGAGACTTAATTTTCTAGTTATGAGTGGTTGTTTGTTTTGTGAGCAATAAAATAATTTTAAAATAATTTTTAACGATAGTGACGATTATTATTTTTAAAACAAATATGTTATGCTTAACATCGATGAAAATTCAATGCGAAGTAGGTTAAGAGCCATATACTAATATAGGCCTACTAATTACATGGGATATACTAATATTCTATACTAATAATATATTTTTTTCATTCTTTTAGATTATTTTATTTTTCAGTTATTCGACCAATCCGAGTACCAATTAAGTCGGATAATCGATGCTCCACTGTATTGTCTTCCTCTATCATACACATGATCTAAATCTTTTCCAGGAATAAATTCCTGAACAAAACGGGTTATTTTTACCTATGGTGTCAAAATGGCGGAATTTCCGGTCGCCATTTCGAACTCTTCTCGAGACTGCGCGATAACCGATGGTTCGAACGAAGCGGTCACGTGTCCTAAACTAACATAACTTATCCTAGTAGATTACAGTAATACCGTCGATTCCGCATGATACGTCTGAACAAGTAAGCTGAACAATAGTGTGGGTGGAGTGAGTAATCAAGAATGCGTGGCGCTCAAACAAAAGACGAATCGACGAGATTTGAAAATCGCGTAAATCGGGGTATTACTGTATTGAAATTATTACTCAATGTTTGTGATCCTTTTTTTTCCTTTCCTACGTTTCTTCCCTGACGAAGTCGATTCCTCAACATCTGTGGACGTTCTTTTTTTTTGTCTTATTAGTCATTTTCTTTGTTGTGTTGCCCTCTTTTTCTTTTTTTTATATATTAGAAACTGGTGCGGCGGGAACACACTCTGGTTCTATCCATTAAGGTGTTTTTTCGGTACCTGGATATGTCATACTCAAGTGTTTTACGAATATTTGAAATCTTTCTCCGGGGTTTCTAGCTGGCTATTTCATGAACTTTTTATAAATAAAGGAATACATGTATGAATTGGAGAGATCATCCGTGTAATGCTTTAGTAAATTGTTTTTTATTTTTTAAATAACCAAACCTTTCAATGTTTTGAGTATGATCACCCGTTTTGGGGTTTACGAAGTTTTTTGAATGATTAACTGTTCTATGTTTAATATCTATTCCTTCAATGTCGTCTATATGATTATATCCCTTCCATTTATCGGTTATAGCTCGACTACCAGAATTTATAAATTTAAACACAACCCAATTTAGCGTGGTTTCAGATCTGTCGTTGACATGACAAATGAAGCAACTATTGTCTCCTACGACCCATTTTGTAGGTTTCAGTATACGCCCTATTTCATATTTGCGTTTGCATATTACTGTTTCATCTACTTCCACGGTTTTATTAGGACCTCCGATTTTAAATGAGGTCATGTTATTCATAGCTATAAGCATCACTAAACGTATATGGTTTGACCAATCAATGCCTGCCTTTTTGAAATACCCGCAGGCTGCAACAACAGCCGAATTTGTTGACGTGCATTCCAAACAAAGGTAATGCCATATGAACTACAAAATTCCACCCCATGAAATGTTGCTACATTTGTCCTTAAAGGTTCTATAATAATCTGAATACTGTAAGGTCTCTTTTTATGCGGATTATTTTTATGCGATTTTGAAGTTGTGCGGTTTGTATTTCATCCAAAAATTTCTTGGACAAACATACATATAGGCTTGTTTACGAAGCACGCGTATAGACAGTCTCCAAAAATCGTGGAACGCTCAAAGCTCACTCCATTTGTTCCACTGACATATAACGTTTATGGATGTAAAGGACAGCTAGATCTACCTTAATCGCTTTAGTTCCTAGCAATTTTTGATATAAATGTAATTAAACATAAAAAATACTTAAAACTGAAAAAAACGAAAAAATTAAATTAATTAAATTAAATTAAATTTTAATTAACTCTTCGCATCCAGATGTCAGTGATTTGTTTTTAGAGTGAGCTTTTGCAATTCGGGGATTCCTTTTGTACAGTACATGATACTTACAATCGACAAGTCGCTATTACATCATTCTGAGTTTCCCATTGAAAGGTATAAACTGTAATTGTTTTGAAATTAAATTTTATTTTAGCGGTGTTTTGTTTATTTTTAAAATAAGTAGCGAGTTTAAATTTTGCTGATTTCAAGTTGCAGTAATAAGCAGCTTATTTTTTTTAATTTTTGCAAACTTTTTTATGCGGTTTTAAGTTAAAGTGACGGCGGATGAACGACTCCCCCGAGAGAGGAAAGCAAATTGCTTTTATAGTTTCGTCATGGGCGAATGGTCATGTGACCAATTGTTGTGAGGTAAAAGGTACGCAGATGGGTCAAAGTTGTCCCCGGGCCCATGCTAACTATCAACTTTGGAGTTGGAATGTGGGATTAGATTCGAAATGGACGAATGTTTACTTGAACGAAAGGGGAGATCGGAATTTTTTCCTTTTTTTTGTTAGATTTTCGTTTAAATTTTAAAGGAAAATTAAATTGGAGGTTTAGGAAACTGCGGGATATTAATCGGAAAATTCGGTAAAATTTCCGGATTTCACATTCACTCCCTGTTTTCTTTAAAATCGCACTTAGTAGTGTGATTTAAATTTTTTTTTTTTATTGTCCTGTCTGGGTAAAGGTATGTTTACATAGAGAATGATCCATACGACCCTTTGCTCTCTTTTTTTTTCTCTTTCTCTTGGCACTAGAAAAAAAGTTTTTTCGGTTACATTAAAATGCTGCGTCAAAATAAAAGTGATAAAAAAATCCGATGTGAAATGTAACACTTTGGTTATACAAATAAATTTCGGCACGTGTCACTCGCGACAATATTATTGCTCGAGGTGGGAGGACTGGAGTCTTCTAACTGGAATAGTTGATTGGTCAGTTGAAGTTCTCGTTGACCTGGATACGAGGGTACTGGTCAAAGTTCGGTAGGGTCGACATTGTGCTTTGTCTTGGAGTTCTTGGTTTCGTCGGTTGGATTCTTGTGTGTGCACGATGTTGTTTTATCGATGATATATAACCTTTCAAAATGCTACCGGAAAGTATTTAATGATTGGAAGATTCGTAGGTAAGTGGATGAGATTTTGTTGTGGCGATCAGGTTAGAACTTTCTGTGCGATGGGTTGATTGGTACTTCGAAGTATTAGAATAGTTGAGGAGTCCCGTGCGTTGGACGTCTTCCACGTCTTCCAAGAAAGTAGCACTATTCTTTGATTAAAACATTAATAAAACTTAATAATAATGTTAAAATAGTCACTATTGTCATTTAGAGGTATATGGAGGTTACATATACGGTTATATTTTCTCTCTCTCGGATGTTAAAATTCTAAATTTAGGATATATAGATATATAAATTTAGGAAAATTTTTTAAATATATGGAAAAGGTTCCGTTCATTGGGAAAATATAAATGCGGAACGCCGAACAACGGGAAAAATTTAGAAAAAAAAAAAAAATGGTGGTTGTCCAGTGTTAAGCGAGGCCTTAATAGCTTTGAACAATAAGTTTGTGTGCTAATTGGGTAGGGTCACCTCGGGGTGTAATTTCTCGGGAAGTGCTTGGTTGGGTGTCGAGTTGCTGTTGACTTTCTTTCGCTGAGGGAGATGTGTTCTGGGTCGGTTTCTATGGGGTGCGGTTGAGGTGGTGGACGACGGTTTTTCTGCTGAACGTTACGTCGAATGATATAATAAAGGCAGCATCCCATAATAACAGTACCAAAGCAACTTGTAATTACCATTGAGAGGAAGTATGGAGGTGTTGATTTAGTTGTGATTTGTAACAGGTGATTGAGGTCATAGGTGACGTCTGATAAGGATCGGTCTGCTAACTTGATATCGTAGTCGGAGTGTAAATTTTTCTTTCCTTGCGTTTGTGATTCTAGGAGACATTTTTGAATCATTTGAAGTTNATAGCAAATTTTTTCAAAAATAAAAAGAAGTATCTAATTCATCGAAAAAGAGTATTAAAATGATAGTAAATTATATGTATAAATTATTAGGAGCATAGATACTATATTAAGATTATTTATTAATCAGAAGTGTTAAGTTCTGGTTAATAAATAATCTTAATAGACAAAACAATTTAAGAAATATATCGAGGAAGAAAACTGTATGAAGAAAGGATTAAATTAAAATACATTTTCCATTACATAACGGATTTTTTAGGTCCAACACATGCAATTAATTTTTCAACTAATTCTCTCCACAAAGCGAACTGTCTTTTTCTTGTAAATTTATTGTCGAATTTTCCACTGTTCATTTTCTTATTATTTTCTACGTATGTTACTAATATTTCTTTTTGTTCTTCGCTTATTTTTTAAAATAAAACTTTGGACGTTTTCATTTTGTTTCTGCGTACTATATTACTATAAGACAACTTTAAACTGTAGCACGTGTAAACTAATTCACGTTGATTTGTTTACAATTTGTTACAGTTAAGTTGATTGGTCGATTCATTACAGTCGCAAACCCAGATGCATTGTAAATAATCCCATCATGCTTAACGACACACACAACCAAGTGAGTATGACGTATTTCTGCTCGCCTTTCGAGCTCGCTCGAAGAGTCTAACTCGAGACTACCGATTATGTGCGTCATAGTAATACGAGTGAGTTCGATGACGTCAGTTCGAGTACAACACGAAAAACTCGAGACTAAGGGCCCAGGGGTGTGATGAGTGGATGAGTGGCTCTCCGGTCATGTCTATGTTATCCGGCGGTGTTCTAGGTCCCCTAAATTTCCTTCGGTTTGCCGGTTTTCCTCTTGCTCTCTGCTTCGGTCGCGTTCCTCTCTTTTCTCCTTGGACGGGAGTTATTTGTTCACTTTGGAGGTTATTCATAGAGGTTTTCTCCCTTCGCTTTCTTCTGTGCGCTCGTTGAGAAGTACAAAAATGTATAGGCTTCCGGTTGGTAGTAACACTCGTGCCTTAGCAAAGTCAAATGTTAGCTGCGCCTCTTCAATGACGTCGGGTCCTATGATCCCTTCACACTGGGATGTGATCTCATCTCGTACGATAGCACATTGCATGCGAAGTTTCCGTCCCCGAAATTTAAACGTAGGCATCGCTGTTCCTATAGCGGTAGTTTTTTTCCCTAAGATGGGTTCCAATTTTTGTGTAAGTCCAAATTTGATATGAGCTTTAACCTTCAATCTGTTTGCTAGGTCCTTTGATATGAGCGTACAATCTACTCTAGGGTCAATTTGCATTTTCACAGGGATATTATTAAGATAGACCAATATAATAGGGTTAGTTCTGGCTAAGGTTGTCGTTAATCCTATTCTGCCTTTCCACCTTGTCTCGTTCTCATCGGTAGGATAATCAAACATAGCCTCACTTGGAGACGTTGTATATTTATGAAATATAGGAAAAGAGTTTCGATTTCGTTCCTGTTTATAGATCCGCCGATGGTGATATATAGGAGATCTTCGCTTCGGCTTATTTATAGGATATGGTAAAGTAGTATCGCTTCTATGCTCAAATTGAGTCGTCGACCTTTCATGCTTTGCACATTGCCTTTCCAACGGGTTTGCGTTGGTTCCGAAGGTTGCGCTCGGAAGCGGACCCGATTTTGGTCAGGTCTTGCGTCACTTCGCTGTGGGGAGTCGTTGCGTGGGCGTACGCCTCGATTATTATTATTATTATTATTCGCTCGTCGATCAGGAAAATTTTGTATTCGATTTTGATGAAATCGGTTATTCGGGAGCTCAGCTCGGCGATTCACCGGACGATATTCGCTACGTCGAAAAGGGGAAGTGTTGTAGGACCGATTGGAAAAATTCCCGCGTTGATTTTGATTGTCCTGCGCATTTCTAGAAGTGATCCGAGGGGAGGCTCTGGTTAAACCGTCCACACGCGTTTTCAGCTCGTTCATCGCTGCCGTTAGTTGTTCTAGATTATTGAATGAAGGAGAGAAAGTTGCTGACCGGTCTCCTTCTCGCACAGTTCGCATGATTCCCCGCGGACGTGCCGTGATGTTTTCTATTAACTCCTCGCTAATCGCTGCCTTTAGCGCCTCGTCAAATGTGGCAGGCTCCCGGGACATCGTCCGTTGTCGTATGCTTATGTCGATCCCGTTCAAAAATTGAGCCTTCAGTCGCTCATCAAGCTCTTTAGCTTGAACCCGTTGGATAATCGCGGTTTCTTCTTCATTTGCACCCGGCTCTGGCGTAATTACTATTTCCATAGCCAAAGACTGCAGACGAGCGGCATACGCCTGTACATCTTCCTCCCGTTTCTGAACACATGTGTAAAATTTATTTAGTCTAAAAGGGAAAGGTTCTCGATCGAATCGCTCGATCATTAGACGTTTAAATTCGTCGAATTCGTCGACCGTTTTAATTCTATGGTCCTTTCGTACAAATTCCCGGGCTATTCCCGTGAGCTTCAACTTAGCTACCGCTAGCATCTGAGACTTGGACCAGGCGGCTACTTTAGTTACGTCCGCCAACGAATCGAAAAAGTCTGTTACCCTGGTGCCTCCTGCCTCTCCAGAAAAAACAGGTAACAGTGGTATAATTCCGCTTAGACCTCCCAATGTGATGGGATTCGGCGTTGGATTTGGGTTTGGGTTGCCTGGCCCAGCCGCGGGTTGAGGTTGCGGATCGCGCTCCATTTTATCTTCTAATTTCTACTTAACGTCCCTACTGTAGGAAAGTAATAACTAACGCAATTCGAATCGACCGTGTTACTCGTATATGGCCGTTCTCCGTCACCTTACCAAAAGTTCCGAAGAAGTCGGAACCCCACTCCTGCAAACCAATATGTGAACCGCCGGGGAGGGTGTAGGTCTCCTAACCGGCAACAGGTCGTTAAACCCTTCTCACTGGTCAGGATTAAAAATTTACCGTTCCCGCAGTAACGGGATTAAATGTTTCGGGTCGAGTGGAGGAGGGAGGAGTGCGTCGGTAAGATGACCGGCGATATACGAGTAAAGATGACACCACTTTAACAGGATAACAACGATTTATTAGATATATAGAGATTACAATAACCAATTTCAAAAGGGAAAATCTGAGTCCCTGAACCGCGACGGACCGAGAGAGAGTTCACAAAAATAAGGCCCATACCTCTTTATGTCTCTGAATAATTTTTCGTTTAGGAAAAAGGTTCTGATATCCCACGATGTGGTATGATGAGGATAATCCTTTTCCAAGAGGACACAATATAATAGTTTATAATAGGACACAGTTGTAATAGTGACGGCTAATGAACGACTCCCCCGAGAAGGGGAAGGAAGGGGTTTTTATAAGTTCGGCGTGGGAGAATGGTCATGTGACCAATTGTTGTGAGGTAAAAGGTATGCAGATGGGTCAGAGTTGTTCCCGGGCCCATGTTAACTATAAACTTTAGCGTTGGAATGTGGGATTAGTTTCGAATTGAACGGATGTTTATGTCGAACATAAACGAAAAGTTTTTTTTCGTTAGGTTCCACTTATTTAATTAGATTTTAATCAAATACAGGACAATTGAGCGACAAATAGCCGACAAAACTTCCGGATTTCACATTCACTCCCTGTTTTCTTTAAAATCGCACTTAGTAGTGTGATTTTAAACCTTTGGATTGTTTTGTCTGGGTAGAGGTATGTTTACATAGAGAATGGTTCAAATGACCCTTTGCTCTCTTTTTTTTTTCTCTCTCTCCTTTTTTTTTCACCACAAAAAATTCGTTCGGTTACATAAAAAGGTCGCGTTGAAAAAAAAAACGATAAAAGAATCTGAGGTGAAATGTAATACTTTGATTATACAAATAAATCCCGGCACGTGTCATTCGCGACAATATTTATTACTTGGGGTGAGAGGACTGGTGTCTTCGGGCTGAAATGGTTGATTGGTCAGTTGAAGTTCCCGTTGACATGGGTACGAGGGTACGGGTCAAAGTTCGGTAGGGTCGAGATTGTCCTTTGTCTTAAAGTTCTTGGTTTCGTCGATTGGATTCTGATGTGCACGAGGTGGTTTTGTCGGCGAAATAACGTTTTCAAGCTGATTCTGGACTAGAAGGAAGTAGATTGTTGTTATTTTGTAGTGGCGATCAGGTTAGAACTTCTTGTGCGGTGGGTTGATTGGCACTTCAAAGTGTTAGAATGCGTGAGGAGTCACGTGCGTTGGACGTCTTCGGCTTAAGAGGTAAAAGTAGCACTTTTCTTTGATTAAAACATTAATAAAAGTTAATAATAATGGTAAAATTGTCACGGGGTTTCTTCTAGAGGTATATGGAGGTTACATATATTTATTTTTACTCTCTCTCGGATTTAAAATTCTAAATTTAGGATATAGATATATATATATATATTTAAATCTAGGAACATTTTTAAAAATATGCGAAAGGTTCCGTTTATAAATTCGAACGCCGGCAAATATAAATTCGGAACGCCGAATAACTGGAAACATTTAAAAAAAATAATAAAATGGTGGTTGTTGAGTGTAGCGCGAGGCCTTAATAGCTTTGAACAATAAGTTTGTGTGCTATTTGGGTAGAGTCGCCTCGGGGAGCGCTTGGTTGGGTGTCGGGTTGCTGTTGATTTTCTCTTTCACTGAGGGAGATGTGTTCTGGGTCGAATGATATAATAAAGGCAGCATCCCATAACGACAGTACCAAGGCAACTTGTAATTATTGTCATTACCGTTGAGAGGTAGGATGGAGGTGTTGATTTAGTTGTCATTTGTAACAGGTGATTGAGGTCATAGGTGACGTCTGATAAGGATCGGTCTGCTAACTTGATATCGTAGTCGGAGTTTAGATTTCTCTTTTCTTGGGTTTGTGATTCTAGGAGACGTTTTTGAAGTATTTGAAGTTCAGTTTGATTTAAAAGTTGTTCAATTTGAGGAACTACTAAGTGTTGTGCTATCTCAAGTTGTAAGGTTGATTGTCTTTGAAAGTGTGAGGTGAGAACGATTCCGGGTAGGTACCCTGTACATGCATTTGGTAAATTAATTATCCCGGTATAATTCAATTTGTGAGTTGTAGATATAAAAGGGGATTTCTGAGGTCTAGTAGGACATCTGATAGTTAAGGTGAGAGATTCAGATGTGGAATAAATCCAGGTTCCTTGTTCATCTATTCTCTTAAAGATAGGAGCATATCTTGCGACGATTTGTCGAGTACAGAGGTCTTTAACTTGGGTTTCGATTCCATTAAACAGAGCATACTCACAACTTCGTTGAGGGAATCGTTGTATGGGAACGTTTAATGAACAAATAGGAAAGTGGTCTATCTTGCACATAGTGAGTTCGAATCGTTGGAGCAACATATACGATTGTCTATCCATAGACAGAGCAATAATAGGATATTCTGGCTTAAATTGGAAAAAGGTTTTTAATGTAGGGATGTATGTTGGAAATTTGACAATTTCGTACATATCAAAATATCCACTAGAGGTGATTAAGGGAATTTTGGTGAAAATTCGTAGTTTCCCAGGTAAAGCTACAGCAATGGTAGTTATCCATTGGTAATATTTAAACAATGTATCGGACTTGATGGGTTCGATCATTGCGTAGCCTTCCGGAAGTTGGAGCTGAATGTCCCGTAGAGTTCGTAACATGATTTCTCGTGAGATAAAGTAGGTGCTTAATCGACCTTGTTCCAAAATATCAATGGCTTCTCGTAGTTCCACTAGTTGGAAATGTAATTCTTGAACGGAGAATTCGATCGTTCGTAGGATTATCTCAAAGGCTAGGTTATATTGGTATAAATTCAGGATTTCTCCAAAATATTCTTGTCGTTTAAATAATATATAGATCCGGTGTCTATTATGTTTGCTTATATTTAGGGTATCATTTAATAAAGTCGTTTGAGAACGCAATAAATGAAGAATTCCTTCGTTACGCTATTTAAGGTTCTTTCCCACTGAAATAGGGTAATATCATTATTAATGCCAAAAATAAGGGAATGGATTTAATTGAAACACCTCTGCTATATTTTATATGACCTCTATTTTTTCATATAATTAATGCCCTACTAATATGCTACAACTCAATTTCTAGACCTACGGTGAGAATGATCGACTAGAAGTAGGTGAAGTAAATCGTGTAAAGTGATCACGGGTAGGTCGAGACATCGATGGAGTTGGACTTGTTCCTTGGCGTCGGAATATATATGGAGGAGTTATTTCTAGTTTTCCTTCCGGTTCCGATTCTGCGCTTTCTAGATTAAGTTTATCACTCTCCATTTTACTTTCCATATGTTCTTCCGGTAATGGAGGAAGGATGGATGACAAAATAGATTCATCCCAAGGATCGCTAATCAATGGTGGTTCTTCTTCCGAAGTTTCGATAGGTGATTCGAGGGTAAAGTCCGTGCTATCTTGCTGAGTTCTAAGTCGTTTGATTTTTCTCTCTCGTAATCTCCGTTTCGGTCTTTTCTTCCGTGTCCTCGTCCGGGTCTCTCCGGTTTTTATTTCACTTCGATCAGAACAGATGTTCGAATCGTCCCGAAATTTCTCCCATTTATTTAGGGGGTTCTGCCCTCTCTTCCTTCGGCGCGGCCGTAAGGGTGTGCAAAAATGGATAACTTTACCATCGGATAATAGCATCTGTCTATTCGCAAAATCGAATGTTAGGTGCGCCTCATGAATAAAGTCATTTCCTACAATTCCGTCACATGGGGCCGTAACCTCATCTCCCACGACAGCACATCGCATTCGAAATTTCCTCCCCCTTAATTTCATGGTGGGTATTGCTGTGCCGATCGAGGTAACGGGTTTCCCCAGGATGGGTCCCAATTTTTGTCTCGGTCCAAACTTAACGTAAGCCTTGTTTCTCAATCTGTTTGCCAAATTCTTTGATAGGAGTGTAATATCCATTCTAGGATCGACTCGTACCTTCACTGGGATATTGTTAATATAAATTTGTATGATAGGATTTTGGGGTTCAACGGTTCGGGTGGACCCTATTCTGCCTTTCCACCTTGTCTCGTTCTCATCGGTAGGATAATCAAACATAGCCTCACTTGGAGACGTTGTATATTTAGTGTTAAATATAGGAAAAGAGTTTCGATTTCGTTCCTGTTTATAGATCCGCCGATGGTGATATATAGGAGATTTTCGCTTCGGCTTATGTATAGGATACGATAAGGTAGTATCGCTTCTAAGCTCAAATTGAGGTCGTCGACCTTTGATGCTTTGAACGTTGCCTTTCCAACGGGTTTCCGTTGGTTCCGAAGGTTGCGCTCGGAAGCGGACCCGATTTTGGTCAGGTCTTGCGTCACTTCGCTGTGGGGAGTCGTTGCGTGGGCGTACGCCTCGATTATTATTATTATTATTATTCGCTCGTCGATCAGGAAAATTTTGTATTCGATTTTGATGAAATCGGTTATTCGGGAGCTCAGCTCGGCGATTCACCGGACGATATTCGCTACGTCGAAAAGGGGAAGTGTTGTAGGACCGATTGGAAAAATTCCCGCGTTGATTTTGATTGTCCTGCGCATTTCTAGAAGTGATCCGAGGGGAGGCTCTGGTTAAACCGTCCACACGCGTTTTCAGCTCGTTCATCGCTGCCGTTAGTTGTTCTAGATTATTGAATGAAGGAGAGAAAGTTGCTGACCGGTCTCCTTCTCGCACAGTTCGCATGATTCCCCGCGGACGTGCCGTGATGTTTTCTATTAACTCCTCGCTAATCGCTGCCTTTAGCGCCTCGTCAAATGTGGCAGGCTCCCGGGACATCGTCCGTTGTCGTATGCTTATGTCGATCCCGTTCAAAAATTGAGCCTTCAGTCGCTCATCAAGCTCTTTAGCTTGAACCCGTTGGATAATCGCGGTTTCTTCTTCATTTGCACCCGGCTCTGGCGTAATTACTATTTCCATAGCCAAAGACTGCAGACGAGCGGCATACGCCTGTACATCTTCCTCCCGTTTCTGAACACATGTGTAAAATTTATTTAGTCTAAAAGGGAAAGGTTCTCGATCGAATCGCTCGATCATTAGACGTTTAAATTCGTCGAATTCGTCGACCGTTTTAATTCTATGGTCCTTTCGTACAAATTCCCGGGCTATTCCCGTGAGCTTCAACTTAGCTACCGCTAGCATCTGAGACTTGGACCAGGCGGCTACTTTAGTTACGTCCGCCAACGAATCGAAAAAGTCTGTTACCCTGGTGCCTCCTGCCTCTCCAGAAAAAACAGGTAACAGTGGTATAATTCCGCTTAGACCTCCCAATGTGATGGGATTCGGCGTTGGATTTGGGTTTGGGTTGCCTGGCCCAGCCGCGGGTTGAGGTTGCGGATCGCGCTCCATTTTATCTTCTAATTTCTACTTAACGTCCCTACTGTAGGAAAGTAATAACTAACGCAATTCGAATCGACCGTGTTACTCGTATATGGCCGTTCTCCGTCACCTTACCAAAAGTTCCGAAGAAGTCGGAACCCCACTCCTGCAAACCAATATGTGAACCGCCGGGGAGGGTGTAGGTCTCCTAACCGGCAACAGGTCGTTAAACCCTTCTCACTGGTCAGGATTAAAAATTTACCGTTCCCGCAGTAACGGGATTAAATGTTTCGGGTCGAGTGGAGGAGGGAGGAGTGCGTCGGTAAGATGACCGGCGATATACGAGTAAAGATGACACCACTTTAACAGGATAACAACGATTTATTAGATATATAGAGATTACAATAACCAATTTCAAAAGGGAAAATCTGAGTCCCTGAACCGCGACGGACCGAGAGAGAGTTCACAAAAATAAGGCCCATACCTCTTTATGTCTCTGAATAATTTTTCGTTTAGGAAAAAGGTTCTGATATCCCACGATGTGGTATGATGAGGATAATCCTTTTCCAAGAGGACACAATATAATAGTTTATAATAGGACACAGTTGTAATAGTGACGGCTAATGAACGACTCCCCCGAGAAGGGGAAGGAAGGGGTTTTTATAAGTTCGGCGTGGGAGAATGGTCATGTGACCAATTGTTGTGAGGTAAAAGGTATGCAGATGGGTCAGAGTTGTTCCCGGGCCCATGTTAACTATAAACTTTAGCGTTGGAATGTGGGATTAGTTTCGAATTGAACGGATGTTTATGTCGAACATAAACGAAAAGTTTTTTTTCGTTAGGTTCCACTTATTTAATTAGATTTTAATCAAATACAGGACAATTGAGCGACAAATAGCCGACAAAACTTCCGGATTTCACATTCACTCCCTGTTTTCTTTAAAATCGCACTTAGTAGTGTGATTTTAAACCTTTGGATTGTTTTGTCTGGGTAGAGGTATGTTTACATAGAGAATGGTTCAAATGACCCTTTGCTCTCTTTTTTTTTTCTCTCTCTCCTTTTTTTTTCACCACAAAAAATTCGTTCGGTTACATAAAAAGGTCGCGTTGAAAAAAAAAACGATAAAAGAATCTGAGGTGAAATGTAATACTTTGATTATACAAATAAATCCCGGCACGTGTCATTCGCGACAATATTTATTACTTGGGGTGAGAGGACTGGTGTCTTCGGGCTGAAATGGTTGATTGGTCAGTTGAAGTTCCCGTTGACATGGGTACGAGGGTACGGGTCAAAGTTCGGTAGGGTCGAGATTGTCCTTTGTCTTAAAGTTCTTGGTTTCGTCGATTGGATTCTGATGTGCACAAGGTGGTTTTGTCGGCGAAATAACGTTTTCAAGCTGATTCTGGACTAGAAGGAAGTAGATTGTTGTTATTTTGTAGTGGCGATCAGGTTAGAACTTCTTGTGCGGTGGGTTGATTGGCACTTCAAAGTGTTAGAATGCGTGAGGAGTCACGTGCGTTGGACGTCTTCGGCTTAAGAGGTAAAAGTAGCACTTTTCTTTGATTAAAACATTAATAAAAGTTAATAATAATGGTAAAATTGTCACGGG
Organism: Centruroides sculpturatus; assembly: GCF_000671375.1. Lineage (NCBI taxonomy): Eukaryota > Metazoa > Arthropoda > Arachnida > Scorpiones > Buthidae > Centruroides > Centruroides sculpturatus. The sequence continues at coordinate 246,165 of NW_019384836.1, forward strand.
GTTTCTTCTAGAGGTATATGGAGGTTACATATATTTATTTTTACTCTCTCTCGGATTTAAAATTCTAAATTTAGGATATAGATATATATATATATATATAAATCTAGGAACATTTTTAAAAATATGCGAAAGGTTCCGTTTATAAATTCGAACGCCGGCAAATATAAATTCGGAACGCCGAATAACTGGAAACATTTTAAAAAAATAATAAAATGGTGGTTGTTGAGTGTAGCGCGAGGCCTTAATAGCTTTGAACAATAAGTTTGTGTGCTATTTGGGTAGAGTCGCCTCGGGGAGCGCTTGGTTGGGTGTCGGGTTGCTGTTGATTTTCTCTTTCACTGAGGGAGATGTGTTCTGGGTCGAATGATATAATAAAGGCAGCATCCCATAACGACAGTACCAAGGCAACTTGTAATTATCGTCATTACCGTTGAGAGGTAGGATGGAGGTGTTGATTTAGTTGTGATTTGTAACAGGTGATTGAGGTCATAGGTGACGTCTGATAAGGATCGGTCTGCTAACTTGATATCGTAGTCAAAGTGTAAATTTTTCTTTCCTTGCGTTTGTGATTCTAGGAGACATTTTTGAATCATTTGAAGTTCCGTTTGATTTAAAAGTTGTTCAATTTGGGGAACTACTAGGTGTTGTGCTATCTCAAGTTGTAAAGTTGATTGTTTCTGAAAGTGTGAGGTGAGAATGATTCCGAGTGGGTAACCAGTACATGCATTTGGGAGATTAATCATCCCGGTATAATTCAATTTGTGAGTTGTAGATGTATAAGGTGATTTCTGAGGTCTAGTAGGGCATCGGATAGTTAAGGTGAGAAATTCAGGTGTGGAATAAATCCAGGTTCCTTGTTCATCTATTCTCTTAAAGATAGAAGCATATCTTGCGACGATTTGTCGAGTACAGAGGTCTTTAACTTGGGTTCCGATTCCATTAAATAGGGCATACTCACAACTTTGTTGAGGAAATCGTTGAATAGGAACATTTAATGAGCAAATAGGAAAATGATCTATCTTGCACGTAGTGAGTTCGAATCGTTGGTGCAACATACACGAATGTCTATTCATAGACAGAGCAATAATAGGATATTCTGGTTTAAATTGGAAAAAGGTTTTTAATGCAGGGATGTATGTTGGAAATTTGACAATTTCGTACATATCAAAATATCCACTAGGATTGATTAAGGGAATTTTGGCGAAAATTCGTAGTTTCCTAGGTAAAGCTACAGCAATGGTAGTTATCCATTGATAATATTTAAACAACGTATCTGGCTTGATAGGTTCGATCATTGCGTAGCCCTCCGGAGAATAGACTTTGGAGAATATTCATAGAGGTTTTCTCCCTTCGCTTGTGCGCTCGTTGATTAGTACAAAAATGTATAGGCTTCCGGTTGGGTAGTAACACTCGTGCCTTAGCAAAGTCAAATGTTAGCTGCGCCTCTTCAATGACGTCGCGTCCTATGATCCCTTCACACTGGGATGTGATCTCATCTCGTACGATAGCACATTGCATGCGAAGTTTCCGTCCCCGAAATTTAAACGTAGGCATCGCTGTTCCTATAGCGGTAGTTTGTTTCCCTAAGATGGGTCCCAATTTTTGTGTAAGTCCAAATTTGACATGAGCTTTAACCTTCAATCTGTTTGCTAGGTCCTTTGATATGAGCGTACAATCTACTCTAGGGTCAATTTGCATTTTCACAGGGATATTATTAAGATAGACCAATATAATAGGGTTAGTTCTGGCTAAGGTTGTCGTTAATCCTATTCTGCCTTTCCACCTTGTCTCGTTCTCATCGGTAGGATAATCAAACATAGCCTCACTTGGAGACGTTGTATATTTAGTGTTAAATATAGGAAAAGAGTTTCGATTTCGTTCCTGTTTATAGATCCGCCGATGGTGATATATAGGAGATCTTCGCTTCGGCTTATTTATAGGATATGGTAAAGTAGTATCGCTTCTATGCTCAAATTAAGGTCGTCGACCTTTCATGCTTTGCACATTGTCTTTCCAACGGGTTTGCGTTGGTTCCGAAGGTTGCGCTCGGAATCGGACCCTGTTTTGGTCGGGTCTTGCGTCACTTCGCTGTGGGGAGTCGTTTCGTGGGCGTGAGCCTCGATCGTTATCACGATTCTCTCGGCGATCAGGAATAGTCTGTGTCCGATTTTGGTTAGGTCGGTTATTCTGGAGCTCAGATCGACGATTATACGACCGATATTCGTTGCTCCTAAAAGCTGGATTAGGATAGGCTCTATTATTATAATTCCCTCGCTGATTTTGACTTGAGGCGGAATTCCTATAATTATTTCGAGAGGAGACTCTAGTTAAACCATCCATACGCGTTTTCAGCTCGTTCATCGCTGCTGTTAACTTCTGCAAGTCATCTACTGAGTTTGTTGGTCGGTCGCCTTCCCGAACAGTGCGCATGATCCCCTGCGGATGTGCGGTGAGGTTTTCTATCATCTCCTCGCTAATAGCGGCCTTTAACGCATCGTCAAATGTAGCAGGCTCCCGACACATCGTCCGCTGCGGCAGCGGACGATGTGTCGGGAGCCTGCTACATACGGGAGCTCAAATCAATTCCATTTAAAAACTGCGCCTTTAATCGTTCATCAAGCTCTTTTGTTTGGACCCGTTGTATGATAGCGGCTTCCTCGTCATTTGCACCCGGCTCTGGCGTGATTACTATCTCCATTGCTAGAGACTGTAGACGAGCGGCATACGCTTGCACATCTTCGTCTCGTTTCTGTACGCAAGTATAGACTTTATTTAGTTGGACTGGAAAAGGTTCGCGTTCAAAGCGCTCTATCATTATACGTTTGAATTCCTCAAATTCTTCTACAGTTTTAATTCTATGATCCTTCCGGACAAATTCTCGGGCTATTCCCGTAAGCTTCAACTTAGCTACCGCTAGCATCTGAGACTTGGACCAGGCGGCTACTTTGGTTACGTCCGCCAACGAATCGAAAAAGTCTGTTACTCTGGTGCCTCCTGCCTCTCCAGAAAAAACGGGTAACAGTGGTATAATCCCGCCTAGACCTCCCAATGTGTTGGGATTCGGCGTTGGGTTTGGATTTGGGTTGCCTGGCCCGGCCGCAGGTTGAGTTTGCGGATCGCGCTCCATTTTATCTTCTAATTTCTACTTAACGTCTCTACTGTAGAAAAGGAATATCTAACTCAATTCGAATCGACCGTGTTACTCGTATATGGCCTTTCTCCTTCACCTTACCAAAGTTCCGAGGAAGTCGAAACCCCACTCCAGCAAACCAATATGTGAACCGCCGGGAGGGTGTAGGTCTCCCCGATCTGGCAACAGGTTGTTAAACCTTCTCACTGTCAGGATGGATGAAAGTTTATCCCTTTCCCGCTGCAACGGGATTTAATGTTTCGGGTCGAGTGGCGGAGGGAGGAGTGCCGTCGGTAAGAAGACGGGCGATATAAGAGTAAAAGAGGACACCAATTTAACAAGATAACAACGATTTATTAACTACATAGTTATTACAATAACTAATTACAAAGGGAAAAATCTGAGTCCCTAAAAAGCGAAGGGTCGAGAGAGAGTTCACAAAAATGTGTTCCATACCTCTTTATGTCTTTAAATCTTCTTGAGGAAAAAGATTATGATATCCAACGGATTGGTAGGATAAGGATAATAATTTTGCAGGACACAATATCGATAGGACACAGTATATCAGTCGGACATAATATTAGTAGGACACAGTATTAAAGTGGCGTCGGATGAACGACTCCCCCGAGAGGGGGAAGCAAATGGCTTTTATAGTTTCGTCGTGGGAGAATGGTCATGTGACCTATTGTTGAGGTAAAAGGTACACGGATGGGTTAAAGTTGTCCCCGGGCCCATGCTAACTAGTGATGTGCCGGATATCCGTATTCGTATCCGTATCCGTATCCGCGGATATCCGAGGGGAAAAAAATCCGTATCCGTTACTTTTTAGCGGATCTTTAACGGATCTTTTATCTTAATGAATTTTATTACTTATATGAAATTTTAAAGATAGGTAGCAATAGCACATTCGTCATTTACTATCGTAAAATATTTCCATATTACACTACTAAACTTTTTTGTCGACATTGTTTTTATTTTAATTTTACTCAACACTATCCAAAAACACAAACGTAATCTATGCTATCCCGTGTCACACTAGCCACAAACCAATGTTTCCCAACGTGGGGCCCACGGCCCACAGGGGGCAATTGGATTGCTAAGGAGGACAATTCGAAAATGGACTTAAACAGAGTTTAAGTTAACCGTATAGCCGCTGTATATGTTAGGGAGACATAAGAATTTTAGATAGACTTAGGTGGGGCATAGCACAAAAATGATTGGGAAATACTGCACTAAACTATTGTGGCGGTACGCTATATTTTTGTAAATATTAATTTTAGTTTAGTTTCGTTTCTACTTTCTACCCTTAGTTCTATTGTTCTATTTTCTTCTAGAACTTTCTTATCTATTCCCTGTCCCTTGGGTGGGATGAGCAGTTCCTAGATATTTGAGGAACAAAGGTGTAAACAGAAGCCGGAGAAAAAAGAGAAGTGACGTAGCAGGTCATTCGTAAACCGGACAGCAGAGTGTACGGACGAAATGAGAATACTGGGAGTCGTATTTTCAATGACCGGATAGTTCAGAAAAAAGATCCTGTTTTAAGGTCGTATTGACGACTGTGGAAGGAAAAATCCTAATTATTGAAGAAGAGAACTGTCAAGTTATAGGAGAAGGACGTGTGTTATCCCACCAATAGTACGCATAAAGAAACAAGCCGAAAAAAGGGGACAAAATCCCAGATATCCCTATTTTTATCTTATCTACCATTTTTTCTCTCTTCTTAATTCTATCCCTTTTTCTGTTATTAGTGTTAAGTTAGTGTTTAAGGTTAGTTTTAAGGTTCCGAGTTATATTGTCGCGCTCGGGATCTGTATTGTACACGTGCTTTGGATACAGCGAACTATTATTATCGCTGTAATTTCGCATGCTACTGTTTGTACCGTGAAGTTGGAAACCCACGAAATAGAATCTGTATAAAGACGCGAAATAGCTTAATTGGAAAATTATATCAACTTTTGTTACTTTATCCTGTCTGCCTTTGTGGTGAATTCAAATTTAGCACACACTATAAACAAAAACACGCGCAGTGCAAGTCAAAACACGTCGCGTTATTAACGCAAAGCGTCAACTATCGGTCCAAGGTCACACGCACCGGCGCCGACTGGTACGAAAGTTGAGATCCGTATCCGCGGATCTAGACTCTAATGATCCGTATCTGCGGATATACATTTTTAACGATCTGGCACATCACTAATGCTAACTATCAACTTTGGAGTTGGAATGTGGGATTAGTTTCGAAATGAACAGATGTTTACTTGAACGAAAGGGGAGATCGGAATTTTTCCCATTTTTTGTTAATTTTCGTTTAGGTTTTAAAGGAAGATTAAATTGGAGGTTTAGGAAACTGCGGGATATTAATCGGAAAATTCGGTAAAAATTCCGGATTTCACAATTGTAATAAATTTTATAATTAGCAAAGTGTAATAAATTGTTTTGAAATACTCGATTGCTGTGTTTGGTAAGACCTAAAATATAAATTAAAAATACGTCGAATAATAATGTAAGGGCAAGAAAGAGTTGTTATTATTAGATGTGGTCATATTTGTGACCTTTCGGGTTGGCACCTCCTTGGTGCCCTGTCAGGATTGACACCACCGTGCTTTAACGGAACACGGAAGCCGAGACGGCGATGACGTCACACCGTCGCGCGAGCGGTCCCATACGTGGACAGACGGATTCTTAATGTTAGATCGAGAGACAACATGTGGAAGTTACTCAGATACACTTAACAATTAACAATGGTTTATTTAAAAATAAATTGGAGACAGTGTTGCCGCGGAGAGAGAGAGTTCACATACGATTAGCGGAGTGATAAATAACTTGGGTAATAGATATCCCGGTCGGGTCTTGTTGAATCGGAGAACAAGATCTTCTTATGGTTCCTTTTTAGTTATCCAGGCGATCGTGCACTAACACACACACACACAAAATAGTTATCCTATGGGCGATTAATTCGGTGACGATTAAATGGACGATGATTAGATGGACGACAACTTCTTTCCTCTCCGAGGACTAAAACGGCGACTAACTCTTTTCGGCCATCTCTAGTGATATTCACGGACGATTTCGACCGTGCAGAGGTTAATAGTTCACGAGAAAGCGTCATCTTGCTTTCGAGAAAATGTAAAGGGAGACTTTCTCAGGTAGCTAAAAACAACAATTGTTGCGTAATTCGCGAAATGTTAATATTAAAGACTGGTCTGATATAGGAATTTCTGCTATCTCACATATTGTTTATTTAAAATTATCGAAAACGTTCAAATTAAATCAATTTATTTAAATAAAAATAAGTTTAAATTAGATAACGGTTGAAGCTAACGGGTTCTTTTGATCGTTACTTTCTATTGGATAATACAACCTCACGTGGTCACAAAGAAAACATTTTTAAACACACGTTTGTAATAAAGTGACACAATGCGGCTATTTTTTTAAGTTTAAATTTTAAATTTAATAAAGTAACTTAAAGTAATACGCCATTTGCAAACATATTCAATTTATAACTTTTATTTCTAGACGTTACTTTTTGGCTTAGATTATTTAAGCATATACTCTAGTTTTATATACAATGTATAAGCGTTATCTAAAAGTCGTCTGCTATTAGTGACGTTTGCCTCTTCAATTTCAACCTCGTGTAGTTCTGACCTTGTTAATAGTTTAAGGTCATCGTTAAATGTAGACTTCATGACGTCATAGAAAAAGTGTGTTAGGCTGTGAGCTATACTCCGCGTTTCTTTATGCAGCGCTCGAGAAGCGCTTTACAGCGAACACACTGAAACTGGCTTCTAAATGGCCAACACTCCTCGTGATGTCATTTCTCTACACTCTCGCTGCATAAAGAAACATGGGAATACGGAATATGTTAGAATAGTGTTTTATTTTTTTGATAATCATTCAAAGTGATTGCTTTTTATAGTACAGAAAAGGTATTTTACTCGTACTTTTAGTAATTACTTTTCCGGCTGTTATATATAACAGGAAAACTTATGGCGATCGGTCAAGAAATGACCCTTCCAAGATTTTTAATTTTGGACTCGGGATTTTAAAAGTTCGAGAAATACAAATAATTTTTTCACCCTGTTTGAAGCTTAATAACTCTTGTGCCTATTGTCGACAATGTCTGAAATTTTGCAATGAGGTTTGTGCATTACGGGGATTAAAGCTGTTAAATTTTGTCAGTTACAGGAAGTGAAGAGATAAACTGATATCGTGTCATATCTTTAGTAGGGTCACACTTAATGACAATTTTACTCGTAATTAGCATTTCCAAAATTTTATAATACGTAGTCTACTCTCAAAATTAAGTTATTTGCCATTTTATAATAAGTTAGTACATATAAATGTTTCATTTTTAAAGCCGAATTATAATTACCATAAACTTCGATCACTACCCGAGAGAGGTAATTTGCTCACCATTGTGGTTCTTTAAACATGACTGTCGGTAGCTTTAGGGCTGTCTGTAAATAACGTCCACACTGGAACGGAGAGAGGGGGTTATTACAAGTCGGACAAAGTCGAACATCGGAAAAGAAAGGGCTTGAACTTTAATGGAGGTTCATTTTATTTCATTAAATTTTATTCAGTTTATGCGTTTTTTTATTTTATTATTATTATTATTATTATTTATACAGTGAGAAAAGTTTTGCGAAGATTTGAGTTTTGTTCGACGTTCAAAGAAAGGTACGGAAACTTGGACAAACTGGGTTAAACAATGAAAGAGAGGAAGTAAAAAATTGAAGAAAATGCGGAAACAATTTGTGCACAGCTCCTTTTATGAGGTCCGGCCCGGGCTCCATAAACCACGAGGCGCAAGTGGGGTCTAACTATAAAACTTCACTCTTCAC
>NW_019384836.1:255785-257267 GCF_000671375.1 Centruroides sculpturatus
GAATCAATTGGGGACTGGGGTTGTTCGGATAACTTATTTTTCGGATAACCGATTATGTACGAAAAAATATATTAACCTATCCCATGTTGAAATTTTTCTCCGTTGCGTGTCGCTCCCCGTTGAATTTTCGTCGATGTTAAGCCTAACGAAGACTATTGTATCGTTAAAAATTATTTATTTTTTATTTTGTACGAACAAAATAAATATATGGAAAAATATAAAAACAATAAAAAATTGTACTTCAGAAGTTAATTTAGTATAAAAAACGTATAATATTTGAATAGCCCAAGACATAGCCAAAGATTGCAGCGCCACAGCACTGGCGAAAATTTAAATTTGCCGACTGAAATTCTTTCAGATAATTGACTTTCGGATAAACGAGAGCTCTACTGTATTAATACTGTCTATCCTTACTAAATATAGTTTCCTTTACATTATACTAGAGTTCATGCACCTCTTGCAAGTTTTTAACGGCATACTTCCAAGCCGAGAAAAGACCCTTCGCGTCCTTTGCGTTAATGCATTTTTCTTTAATTAAGCTTGCTTCTGTAAATTTTTATCTTTTCAGCCGTTTTAGGATTACCGCTTCATCCCATGTAACCAAGGAACCTTCTTCTTGCGCCATCTGGGCCAATACGGTTGTATTAGATCCTTTTCTAATATCATATCTGTGTTCTCTGATCCTTACACCTACGTTTCTAGTAGTATATCGGTTTTTAGTATTTTTGAATTTTTAACTTGTTGTTCCATTTATGAAGTATTTAATTTAGCCTGATGATCTATTGAATGGATCGAAAAGGTTTGTTTTAATAAAAATCTTTCAGCGAGTAATAAGGTGTTGGTTACGTATTTTTTTATTGTGGTTTATATTGAACTAAGTTCAATCTTGCAAGAATGAAATCCATGATTCACTCTTAAGAAATTCTATTTTACACGTTCGAAAATTATCAGTTTCTCTTATCGATAAGATATGAGAGAAGTATACTTTAAATAAGTCTTTAAAACACAATTTTTCATTTAATAATAGCAATGGTTAAGAATATCTATAATATATTCTAATATTAAATTTATTATTAATATTAAAAGTCATATAAAATTAAAATTTTATGCAATTTATTTCATGTATGTTGTTATTACTTTCAGTTGTTCTTTGCACAAAACAGTTTTGAAGAAAATATTTTCCAAGTTTATAAGAAAAATTGAATGTCAGATAAACTGCTTTACTTACATCAGTGATCTTCGTTTCAAAAGAAGAAAAAGGTCTACTGCAAGGATAGAAAAAGAAAATTCATGAAGACATAAAGACATTTAAAAAATATTTTACAGAAATTGTTTAGGCTACTTTAATATGACATTCCTGATTAGCTGTTGTTGAAAATATTAATAGCATAATATATTTATAAACAAATATTATCATCTCTAAAATTATTTTTGTGTGTGTTTTGATACAGAAATGTTCTTTTAAATATAACAATGATTATT